>NW_028261384.1:49758669-49946169 GCF_051295495.1 Thamnophis sirtalis
ACCTCTAAGCAGCCAAAATGCCTGTAGATATGGAAACTAAAATGAAAAGGCCTAAAATGAAAATATGTTGTTTGTCTTACACTATTTTATTTCTTTTCTATGTTATTCTTGTATTACCATTTAATCCTTAATTTCCAAAATTATTCCCACCATGCATTAATATTATATCTTCTTGGAGCAATAGGTGGCACCCCCACTCTAAGTTTCAGCATTAAACACAGCAAAGAAAAAAAGATTCTGGGGGTGGAATAAAAAAGAAGCAAAGTTCTTCCTTCTTTGTACAGATTCTTCCAGTAATCAAACAGTATTATCCACAAATTAAATCACTTTTCACCCTACTACCAGTTCTAGTCCAGTCTTTCTATATTTTGATGTGTTACAGTCTTCCATTAAAAGTTGTTTCACTTTTAGGTCTATAATCTTTCTCTCTGTGTTAAATCACTGCTTTTTTAATGTGTCTGAGAGTCTTTTTTTTAAAGATTTTTTTTATTTGAGTTTAAATCTCTAGTATAAAATTTGAAAGTTGTTTAACCCAGTTTCAATCCTCTGTCCACAAATCACTTCAGCACATATTCTTTTTGTTCCAGTTATCACAGGTTAAGTCTTGTCTTCTCTGCTGCCAATCAAGAGAGTTTTCTTTGGATCAAATGAGAAAATTGCTGTTTCCTTACAATCTACAAAGCTTCCCTCCTTTCTTCACCACCCCTCCAGAGTGGTTTTGACCCCGTAGGGTCTCCTGGCAAGCAGGTATCATCTGGATTTTGCGGTGTTCTGCAGAGCTCCGCTATCTCATAACCACCCAGCTGTGACGCCAACTGGTCAATCATTAAATGACTTCTATAGTCATTAGAGGAACCCATTCTTTTGAAAGTGGCAAAACACATTGTGTCAGGATTCATTGCAAATTATGATAATATGACTCCCAAATGCTATGATGGGTCATAAAGTTGATCTGTCCAACATGTGGACACGTGACTACAGGGGAAAGAGTGTAACCATTTTTAATGATTGGGTGTGCTTTATGGGCTTTAAAATACCCATTCCATAGCTGTTGTAATTTTGGGCAGTCATAAAATAATCATTAAGGACACGTTGGAGACTACCTTTAAGAGAACATGTTATTAAATATGTTTTTCTGTACATGGTAACTGGCTTAGATTTCTTTATTCCTATATTTTTAGTTGATGTTACAATTTCCATAATGTCTTATGGCAAGCCTCCAGTTCCACTTTCTCCATACCAGTTCCTTATTCCACTAAACTTTATAAGGATTACTGCTAATCCATAATAATTAATAAAACAAATTATTAAATTATGGTGCATAATCACATATTTAAAACTTAATATGATTTTAATATACATTTTTATATTGTCCCATTTTCAAGGAAGTATGTTTCATAGTACGCCCTTAAAATCCTTCCAGAATATATTGCAGTAAGTTAATCACATCATGTTATTTCTATGTTAAAAGTAGCGAATATGGACGTCACACAAGTCTTTGAACCAATGTCAAATTGAGTTAAATAAGCTACAACAAGTCTGGCAGTTGGTGAAGGGACTCTTAGGTTGTCTCTCATTTCTGTTCTTCTTGGCATTGAATTTTGCTAAGTTGAAAAATGTATTTTAAGCCCTGCCTGAGACAGCTAATAAAGTTGTGGTGATGTATTCCAGTGAAAGCTAGCATCATCCAAGAAAGTACAGACAAAGTGCTTCCCACCACTATCATAATTAGAGGACCATGAAAATGATCTGTAAGTCTTGTAAACATATATAGGGGAATTGAATCTGAAAATGAAGGATGAAGGAAACAACTGTTTTTATTTTCTCAAGAAAACTTTTGACATTGTCCTTTCGAAGTCTGATTAGGAGTGAGATTTCTTAGAGGGTTGGTGTGTATGCTCAGTGTGACTGCACAGGTAAATAAATTTTAAATGGCTAAAAGACCACCAGTCACTTTGTCTCTGTCAGTACTAGGCAAACTGCTTCCCAAAAATAATCTCCATGCAATTGCCAGGAGTCAAGACAGAGTCCTCTTTTATATCCTGATACCCATGGAATACTGAGGATACCCTTCCTTACTTTTATTCTTAGGTAGTATATATAGGGACATCCACCTTCCAGATTCAATATTCAGAGAATCTTATTCAGAATCTTACATTTCTTATATATTATATTTTACGCTTCTAGTCAAAAGTCAATCAGCTGATAGGACTCAAATTCAAGGCCTCCTCTTTTCTAGTTTAGTACCTAGAACCATTACACCAATGATTCTCAACCTTTTCATTCTTTTCAGACAGAAAACAATTGAGATGTAAATAAAGAATACTTAATATACAGCTAAAATATTTTTCCGGAATCTGCTGCATACATGCTACAGGTGAAAATCTTAACTAGATTCTGGTATTTTGTTACATAAGAAAAGTTAATTAATTCATAATATAATCCTAGAGCAAAGCAAAAAAGAATGAAAAGAGAAAGCAGTTTATTCAAAATTTAGAAATGATTATAATTAACTTTAGATAAAAATTAACTTCTATAAAAAAAAATCCTGCATATGAAGACTCTGTTTCCTTCAAAATATAACTTCTGTTCAATTTTGGAACAAAGTGAGAACACTTGCTAAAGGCCCTGTGAAAAACTGAAGTCTTCAGTGGAAGTGCACCTTGTACCTCAGTGATCATCCTACTGATAATTTGACATTTGTTGGCTAGGACTCTGCAAAGGAAGGGCCCCCTTCTCACTGGTAAGGAAAACAGATCAAGATGTACCCTATACCAAAGGGACAATAATCTTAATCTTCCATCCCTGGAGTTTGCAGCAAAATTTCATTTGCTGTTTGCAAGAATCACATTTAATCCCAAACAGATTTTTAGGATCCTGGCAGGGCTCAAGCTTTCCATTCTTCTGAGGTTGGTAAAATGAAAGGCAGATCTTACAAATGTTATACAAAACTTTACTAAAGTGTACCAAGAAAAATCTGTTATTGTACAGCTGATATTTTCTGAAAACAGCTAATAACTGGGTTTTTGATAAATTTCAGTGGCAATTATTCTTCTTGCCTTATCTGCTTGCTTTCTGAAGATTTCTGATTGCCTACTAATTTTATAGAAATTATTAATTTTATAGAAAATTTTGTAGTGAAAAATATGCTTTATAAGAGAGAAAACACACACACATACACACTATATAAATAATAGTAAAAGGCTTAAAGTAAATATACTGTATTAATATTGAAAATACTGTCTTTAAAAAATATAAGTATTCTTCATTAGATAGCATTTTTCCAAAAGTTAAAAAATAATGTTGTTTTACCAGATATTTATGGAAAGTTAAAAGATAATGTTGTTTTACCAGATATTTATGGAAATTCTCAATCATCTAGGTCACAGTTGTCCCAAAAGTGATTTTTTTAAACAGACAACTGGACTTTGTTTTTCCTTGAAGATATTCCACTTCTCATCCAAGAAGCTTCTTCAGTTCCAACTGTGATATATGCAGTACAATGCAGAGAGACATGTACAGATCTGTACATTGGCTAAACAAAGCAACCAGTTCACAAATATATGAACATATGAGAATACATGAACATCAGGACAAGATTCATAGGTCCATCTGCATTTGAAAGACGAAGTTCATTCTTTTGAAGATAGCAAAGCTCATATTCTAGACAGAGACCACTACTGGTTTGAAAAAGGAGTCAAAGAGGCCATCTACACTAAGAGCGAACAGCCATTTCTCAACAGAGGATGAGAGATATGATACCACTTATTTCCTACGTACAACACAGTTCTTTCAGCAGTTCCAAGAAGGTTCCCATTTGTACTATTCAGGTGACTCTGGGGTCACAGAGTGGCTTCAACGACTCTCAGAAAGCATGTCAATGACCAGATGAGTGCAAGGAATATAAATCCTTCCACCATTTAGTCACAATTGAAGAAGCTTCTTGGATAAGAAATGAAACATTTTCAAGGAAAAACAAAATCCAGTTACCTTTTGAAAAGGCACCTTTGGGACAATGTTTTACTAGGTTATCATTTACTTAGTATGCCCAGAGACACAGTAGAATTTTTCAGCATGGTGTCTTTCACTCCTGTCATAGTAAACCAAAAAGGTATAATAGGAAATGAAGTCTCATCCTTTTATTAGCTAAATTAAAAAACCATGTGGAATAGCAAAAATCCTTGACAAAGGATGACACATGATATCTAAGCCCTGGGCTAATTATAGGTAATTTACTTATACTTCACTCTGATAGTTTCCAAATTGTAGAACCAATCAACCATATTGCTCACTTCTATGGCTAGTCAACAGCCAAAAGCAGTTGCTACTCAAGCTAATCTATTAAGGCACCAGGAATCAAGCATATGAATGTTGAAGAATATGAACAAAGACAATTCCAATTGATATGCAATCTAAATACATGGCAAAAAGTCTTGGTTATTCTTTGTCTGATCTCTTCAACTTTCTAACTGCAACATTACCTTGTCAAATAGGTCTTTTTCTCCTTCACTGGGATAATCAAATATTTTTATGCAAATAGATAATTTCAGTCTTATATATGAGTTTGTTTAGGTGTGCTGATTTGCTTATATTGGGATTTGTGGGAATAAGTTTATATTTAAACATAAGTTTATGTATAAAAATACATTTTTTTTAAAAAAATAAGCTATTTAATAAATAAAATAAATAAAAAATAAAAATATTCTCTATTTTTTCTTTCTCTTTTTCTGCTTCAGGAAGCTTACAATAATTAACTTTACTCACACACTAATTAATTTCAATATCAAATTTAAGAAGTTTAAAGTGAACAAAAAAGTTTAAAAATATTTACAAAAACAGTTAAAAAATGCCTAATCGAGTTATAAAATGTATAGAAATAAGAGATAGTTTCTTTCAAAACTAATGTTCTATGTGTTCCTGAAAAGCTAGAAATGGAAAATGCTTTCAGTTATGTAATCTTTCATTTAAAACTATATGTTAATGGATTCAGTCAGCTTGCTAACTGCACTTCAGACAGATTTGGAAGCAAACTTGAAGTGAGGCTCTTCAGAAGATGGGCAAATATACATGAATCATCTTGAAAGTTTCAAAATGGTTCAGAAATTAGAAAGGATAGACAGAGGCATAAAAACTAGTTCATATTCATCAATCTTTTTTCCACATAAGTAAATTTCCAGATGAGTAAAGGAGAATGTGTAGTTCATGACCAACAGCTCTTAACTACTGAAAATGGTAATAAATAGTATCATATTTTCATAGAGGAATGATCATATTTTCATAGAGTAATAGTTTAGGGTTATTTCTATGATCATACATTTGCTTGTTTTCTGCTTGATAATCTAGACCACAATCTACTACTTGATAAGATAAAAAAATGTGGGTTAGGCAGCATTACTATCAAATGGATTTGTAACTGATCAAGCACACTCAATGTGTATTCCTTAATGGAATGTATCTACATGGAGAGAAATATGCAGTAGGGTACCCCAAGGCTCTGTCTTAGGCCCAGTAATCTTCAATATATTCATCAATAATTTAAATAAGGTTCCCGTCATTTAAATCAAGGAGAATTGATCAAACTTGCAGATGGTACTAAGATGGCAAGAATAGCCAACGTTTCATGAGAAATGCACAACATAATTCAGTGGTGAAAAAAGTAAGGTTTTACATTAAGGCAAGAAAAATCAAATGCACAGGTACAGAATAGGTGGTATCTGGCTCAATAGTAATAACTGTGAGAGGATTCTTGGAGTCCTAGTGAACAATAACTTAAACATGACCATTAAATGAGGAATAAAATCAAGATCATGTGAAGCTTTAACACCACTTTATAATGCCTTTATAAGACCACACTTAGAATACTGCATCCAGTTTTGTTTACCATGATGTAGAAAAGATGTGGAGACTCTAGAAAGAGTGCAGAGAAGAGCAACAAAGATGATTAGGGGACTGGAAACTGAAACATATGAACAATAGTTGCAGGAATTGGATATGTCTAGTTTACTGCAAAGAAAGACTAGGAGTGACATGATAGCATTGTTCCAATATTTAAGGGGTTGCCACAAAGAAGAGGGAATCAATGTATTCTCTGAAGCATCTGAAGGCAGAACAAGAAGCAATGGATGGAAACTAATCAAGAAGAGAATTAACCCAGAACTAAAGAGTAAGTTAGAACAATTAATCAGTGGAACAAGTTGCCTCCAGAAGTTGTGAATGATCCAACACTGGAGGTTTTTAAAGAAGAGATTGTCTGAGTTTGCTGCTTTGGGGTAGAAGACCTCCAAAGTCCCTTCTAACTCTGTTATTCTGTTATTCTGCATAAGCCCATGTGCAAAAAAATGAGGGAATCAGTGTGCCTGGAAATTTAAACACATAAACGAAGACATTGAAGCTTGTATATTAGTCCATGTTAATATTTTAACGTTATGTTATTTGCATAACAGCTTTCTTTTTATAAATACAGTGGCTTATAAATTAAAAATCAGCAACACAAAGGTTCAAACTGGAAAGGCAACTGTTGCACAAAACTTTGTAAAATGCTCGTATGAAATGAGAAGCTTTATTTGCAAATCTCAAATTCTAATAAGAATTCTGATTTTCTTAAATATCAAATTTTAAAGCACCCATCACAAAAATTCTTGCACCAATTTGTCTAAACTCAGCTATGTTTCACCTCCTTGGAAAATAATGTTATTTCTTTTTTTAAAAAACTATTAACAAAAAAAATTCTACAGTAATTGTTTTCCAGTAATATTCAATAGTAAACCCTAAGATTGGGATTTCTAAACCAAGATTTGATTTAGATTCACAATTCAATTACAGGGCCCCTTACAAATTATCACTTTCAAAAATAGCATATTTTGAATGACGGGCCCACAGCATTTCTGATAGTTACAACAGATGACTCTCCAAAGTAATGAAGTTACATTATAACATTTAAAAAAAGATTTTTATTCCCATTCACAGAAGCCTTATAAGGAAAGTGTTACTATCTTAGAATCATATGTTAATTCTAACAGATCTAATTTGATATTTGCCATTTATTTTAGCAGTTGTTGGGTGATGTAACAATACAGACTCAACGTAGTCATTTATAATAGCTGTTGTTTTTTTACTGGTTTCTATCATGCATCTTTTGCAAAGCCAACTGGGTGACTTTGTGTTAATCACTCTTTTTTCTCAGCCCAACTTATTGTTTTCGGGGCATAATAGGAGAAAGCTGTATAGGATATGCTCAATACTATTTATAAAAAGAATAGAGCAAAATGCTAGATACATAGATGGATGATTGGTAGATGGATGAATGATTGATAGATGGATAGATGAATAAAAATGTCAAATTCATTCTAAATATCTAGATGAGTATGTGAATTTGCATTTGTATGTAGTTTGCATTATAAAGCTGGCAATCTTTCAATGTCCAAAAGCAACACCTTTGTTACAAAATAGGTGAGTCTCATCCCAGAAGTGGGAAGAGCTGAGGAAAAGACTAGATTTTTTCTTAAGTCAAATGGCAGCCTTCCTTTCTGGAGACATTGTTTACATTTATTAATCACATTCCTAGGATTTGGACCTGACAGTTATTGTTTCTACCTTTTAAAATGATAGAAGGAATGACCCAGTTACAACTAAATTACTCTGTTCACCAGAGTCAATAAAGTTTATGCACAATATCTGAACTGAAAATTAAGAGATTGGTTTAAGGAAAACAACCCTCAGAGTAAGGGAATACATTAAATTGTAGAAGAATTGTTTTATTATTGATAAATGCCTAGTGCTTTAGCGTTCAACTGAGAAATATTCCATCATCTTCCACTCTCTCCCAGCAGGCCATCTTCATAGATCAGTGTTTGATTTTATCTCTCAGGCCGAATAATAAATGTCTTTGAGAAATCAGTGCTAACTATCTCTCATTCACATCCCAAGAATATATTCCTGAAACTGAGGACTTTAGGGGAAGAAATGGCATACTGAAGATAGCTCTGGAAAAAGTAGAGCCAATTACTAGGGTGGAATGAAAAACCAGTGAATAGATTGGTTCTTCAAAATTCTTCCATGGACAAGAAAATGACTTGAAATTTCTCACAAGTGTCCAGATAACTGCTCCTCAGGAAGACACTACAAAGCAGTGGTTTCTGGCAGTTTGGTCTCTGATAGTCGGGCTCTGGGAGAGATTAGGGAATACTTAAATTACTGAAATCATGGTTGGTACCTTTGAAGGGATACTGAATTCACATACTTTCTTTCTAATCATTTTAGGAACAATCAATTCTTGGATCAATAGGTTGTACAGTGCCAGCTAAATTTTCTTGTTCAAAATCTTGTTGAAAAGTTGAATATCTTCAGCATACTAATTGTACCTCAAACCATGGCAAAAGATCTTACCCAGGTGCCGCATGTAGATATTAAAAAGGAGTTGAGAAAGTATTGAATCCTGCAGCATAACATAAAGGAATAGCCATGGATCTTTTACTTCCTATTAATACCACTTGGAAATTGGCTTTGGAGAAAGAAGCCAAACCAGCTCATGACTATGCTGCCCAGCCACAAACTCCATAGCTGGCAAAATAGATACTGTGGTTGATGGTATTGAAGCTGGCTGAGGGGACAATGAGAAGAAGGTTGGTTGCACGACCATTGACAACTGCGACTAGTGCTGTTTCTACTCAATAACCAGGCCTGAATCCTGACTGGAAAAAGGGTCTAGGTAATCCATTTCATCCAGCACCCTCTGAAATTATGAAGCAACCACTTTTTCTATCACCATTCCTAGAAATGCAGGATAGGAAAATGGACAGAATTTTTTCTGGAGCCAAATGCAATATTTTATTTTATAAAAATTCTCTTTTTAGTTATAACAATGTAAATTTAATATTTCTGACCATATATTTTCAGAACCGGTTCCGAGAGCATATTGTGTCCAAACTTTGCCCACTCTATCATACAGTCTTTCATTTTTTCTTCCATTTGAGATTTAAATAAAACTATACATTTTATCAATTACTTGTTCATAATCATAATTTACACATACTGTAGCTCAATTTCAAATTCTGCTTTCTGCTACTTATTGTATTTTTTTGGTGTATAAGACACACTGGAGTATAAGACACACTGGAGTATAAGACACACTATGATTTTGAAGAGTAAATTTTTTAAAAAAAAGCTTTTGCACTCTGCAGGCCTCCCAAACTTTTTGCAAAAAAAGGGGTGGGCATGCAGAGCTTTGGGAGGCTTGTAGAATGTTCCTGGGGGCGGTATGGGCAAAAAAAACAATCAAAAACAGCCTGTTTTTTCTCATTTTTGCCCTCCCTAGCCCCCAGGAGCACTTTCCAAGCTTTCCAAAACCTGTGCACATCCATTTTTGCAAAGGAAGTGGAGTTTCAAAATGCTGTATTCAGTATATAAGACACACTCAGATTTTCACTCTCTTTTTGGGGGCGAAAAGGTGCATCTTATACTCCAAAAAACCCTAACCCTAACCCCAAACATCCCATTATCTGTCTTAAATCCTTCTCTTAACTGTGCAAATGACAACCATTAAAAACTAAAGCCCTCAGCAACTAGTCGCTCTCTTTGCAACAGGCAGCTATATTCTTCAAGACTAGAAGGATCTAAATTGTCTTTAAATGTCCTTAGGAAGTGCAGTACATTAGTCCAATAATGTATGAATGAGGATTGCACACATGTTCTTTAGAAAGGGTTACAGACTTGAAACAATATTCTTCTATAAATAATTTGAAAATTCAGAAAAAGGATCTCCTAGTATAGACCTCCTAGCTAAACCCTCCCTTAACTGTTCCATCTCCTTCAAACTACAGCAGCTGATTTTCCTAATTATGACTCTAAAACATGGGTGGGTTGCTGCCAGCCTTACTGCCAGTTTGGTGCGCGCACAATTTTAAGCATAAAACCCAACTGAATCACACTCCAAGATCAGGTTTTAGTAGGAAAGCCTTACACAGATGATAAGGATAAAAACATCCTTCCTACTACTATTCTTCAGCAATTGGTGTTTGTGCACCATTTCTTACTGAATTCAGGAATTAATAACTCTCTCTACAATCCGAAGCAATAGTCAGGCTTATCTTCCAGTGTGAAAATGACTTTAAGAGATAGGCTGGTTTTTTTGAGATTGAAGAAAGTATTACAAATATTTAGTCAAGATATATTCAGACTTCTGTTTTTAACTTTTTTGGCAGTAAATGATCACATTGAGAGCTAATGTGGTTTAGTGGTTAGATGTTGGGCTGGAAATGGGAGATACAACCATAATATTCATTGCCTGACAGTGGGCCAGACGTTACCATTACTATTACCATTATTTCATATGGCATGCTACCAGAACCTGAAGCCAGATAGCAGCTGCTAATCATCCCTCTTCTTCTCTCACATTACTGTCATTGCAGTGTTGGGTTCTGGATCCCAGTGCAACCGGTACGGTGCAACGGGGCTCGGCGTCCACCACATGAATGTACGCAATGCACATGCGCGCAAATGCACAGCATGTGCATGCATCCTTATCTCTTGCAATGCCTCCGCAAGCCTCCACAGTGCTCTAGCTGCGTGGCAGAGCATTGTGCAGGCACCATGCGCTCCATGCATGTGCACGGAAGCGCCAAAGAGCTGAAATACAGGTAAGGAGCTCGGCTGGGCGGGTGGGCCCTCCAGAGCACCATACCGGAATGGTACCCAGTGCTCCGGGCAGGCACCGGTATGCCCATACCGGGGCATACCGCCTGAAATTCACCACTGTGTCATTGTCACTTTTCAGTCTTTTTACACTTTAAAACTAAGTCCTTGAAGAGCCACCTAAAGTTGGATACCATCACATTATAATAATCCACATTACCTTACCATAGGGACTGCTCAAAATGAGAGATAATGACATGATGTTTATAGTACATAATTGGGACTGTCCTCTTTTCCTGCAAGAAAGTTTTCCATGTTATATAACAGGCTTGATGTACTCTTGACCTTTGTTTTGGCGGCTTCTCAGAATCGGCAGCTAGAGGTCTAAAATCAATAAAGATGTATCAAGAGACTACCTGGCCCAATGGCCCACCAAGAGAGTTTCCAGAGCAAAGAGGCAAGTACACTGTTTGCTCCTACGTTGCATTTTCAAGTGACAGATTAGGAGAGCAAGGTACAAGCATTCTGTCTTTGCTGGACCTTAGAAGTATTATGTGGTAAAAATATTTGCAAGCAGAGAAGTACATGCTTCTTTGAATTCTTGGAGGAAAAAAACCTAGTATTATTGTTGCTGTTATTGTAAATGACCTAATATTTTGTTTCACAAAGGGAACCATAAAAAGCTTGTGATTCAGTCTATTACACAAGTGTTATCTTTTTGTTATCCTACAGTATATATGATGGTAGTTTGAAAGGTTTTCAATTGAAGTTTAATATAACTGATATTGGACTTGCTTGCTTTGAAGAAATTTCTTTGAATGTCTCAAGATAAAAGATGCTTATACTGAATACTCTGAAAACCACTTGTGAATATTTAAGGAAATATTTTTAGCTATCTTATCTTAACTTTTAGGACTGACTATTAAATTGGTTATGTAATTGCGTGTGTTACAGCTTTTTATGCCAAAGGCTTGGCTGTTTTGCCAGTAATTGAAGAAAAACTTTTTTTCATTCATTCACAAAGTAAACTTTAGCAATAGCTCTTATGCTATTTTTCTATAATATAATATTATAATAATAGGCATAACCTTCTATCTTCCTTAAATTTATACCATAGGAACATAGATTTCCACCCACTACCCCTCATGTTCTGGAGAAGATCTGTGAGGAAATGGAGGAGAAAATACAAGATGCAAAATATCAGAAGTTGACTGTCTTACATAGAATGTTAAGACTCTGGATACTTTGTGCAAAGTGTTTTCAAAAGACATGATGCATGTAGGTTGCCTTTATAAAGTAATTGGACTACAACTTTTGTCTGCCTAAAGGCATAGAGCGACTTGGCACTCCAGATTTTGCTGACTAAAATTTGCAAGCTCTTCTTTGAAACCCTGCTAGAGCAGGGTAGGAAACAGATATCACAGAATTATTAGACTCTATTTTATTGTAATATAGTATTAGAACATATATACAGCAGAATGGCTCAGCAATTAAGATGCTGGGCTTGTTGGCTGAAAAGTCATGAGACATAAGCATCACACAACAAGTTGAGCAACCATTCTCGTCACAGCTCCTGCCAACCCAGCAGTTCAAAAACATGCAAATTTGAATAGATAAATAGGTACCAATTTGGTGGGAAGGTAGCAGCGCTCCATAACATCACGCTGGCCACATGACCATGGAAACATCTTTGAACAGTATTGGCTCAGTGGCCTTGAAACAGGATGAGCACCCCCCCCAAGGGTCGGGGTTAGGGTTAGGGTTTTACAGAGTAAAATCTGTAGGCACCTCTTTATCTTTTATAAGAACAGAAGCTTGAAAGCCTAGAAGTTTATCTCACTCTTCTTCTTACACCAGAGAGTCAGAGGCAATCTTCAGTCCACCCCCAATCTATTCCTGTTGTTCTGGTATGGGGTTATTTCCTTTTTTTAAAGAAAGATTTGTGTGTCTCTTCTCCACCATCCTTGAAAATTCAAATGGTCCCAACTCTATTACCTTTTGTAAAATTCTTAAACGCTGGTTGTTTTCTCAGGTGTAAGATCCCAGTTTGAGTTAGGCCATCTCTAGAAAGCACAATGTATTAATTAGCATATTTATTACCAATTTGTTTTTATGATTGTTTTTATTTTATATGCTGCTCGGAGTAATTGTGAGTTGCAGAGTGGTATTAGTTGAAGTAATAAATATTATTAATATCCTCTGCTATTTTTCATCAAGTAGGATACTTGTAAAAAGGAAAAGAAAATGCAGTGTAAAAGCTAAATAGAACATTTTAAACTAAGTTTTGAAGTATAAGTCTTAAGCAATTATCTTAGTTATTTTTCATCTCTTGCTTTCTTTTTGCTAAACTTAACACTGTCAGATAAGGAATTTGGCATTGCTGCTCAGCAGTACAGAATATTGCTGAATTATCAAAGGATAGTGCCAATCTTTGGTTCAAATGAAGGAGAAACACTTGGGCCATAATGAAGATTTGGTATAGGGAATCTGGCAATGATAATACAAGTAGACTGTGTTCCAATGAGTCTTTCTTACAACTTACTGGAGTGGCCCATTTTCATTATTGAAAAAAAAAAACCTATGCCATCTAATATTCTCTCTATTACATATCATATTGGATATAAAGTTATATAATAAGCCAAAGACTGTAGATAATCTCCTGGGAAATTACAATCGCCCAGAAGATTATGGAATCTTCTAGATGTACGTACATATTAAAAGGTGACAATTTGTGTATAATAGGATGAAAGTTATGCAAGAAAATATGAGCTATCTTAATACCACATAACAATTTACTGTTGTTATTATTATTATTGTCACTATGATTTCCTGAATATTTCTTTTGTAGTGAGCAAAGCTCTATTTTTGTTTTGTTTTTTGTTTCCTAGTTTGGTAGGCGATTTTGCATTAAAATGTGTTCTCTGTGAGGGAAGAGCCAACATTGTGACAATATGGTTGTGCGGTCTTGATGCTCTGAGACTACAGCCAATACTTTTGTCGCTGGGTAGTCCAAATGGACCTAAACCATCCTGAAGAGATGGTGAACAGGACGAATACATCTTGCTGATCTTGGGAATATCGCAAAATTCCTGAAAAAAGCAAGAGAAGTTCTTCAAAGATCCTGCCAAGGTTGATGAAGTCGGGATGGCTCTAAAATGGAAGGATATGGAAAGTGTTTCTAGATGGTGAGGAACTTTTACTGTTTTAAAAAAGAGAGTGCCTATAAAAACTTAAAAATTAATTTAAATTGAAGAACAGAAGAGTCAAGATGCGGAATTAAAATTCGAATGGTTTTGGACAGTGATTATCTTATTTTTTAAATGCTATCTTCATGGATGGAATTTATGCAAACCTTTTGAAATGGATGGATTAAGTTTTCTTCTTCTATCTTTCTTTATGATTCTCTGTTATCTATAGACTAAAGTTTTCCTCTTTCATTGCTGTGGGTATTGTTCTAATTCATTTAAAGATTGGACCCTTTTTCTAACTTGAAATAAAAAAGATAAAAAAGGAAATTTTTTAACAGTGTTACCACTTCTCGGAGGCTAGGAGGTTTTTGTTCCTTCATGGATTGTTTTGACTTGGCTCCACAAGGTTTTACTGCTTGGCTACAGAGAATGATAAGAAGGGAAGCACACAGATGTCCTTAGGTTTAATCTTATTAACCTTCCAAGCTAGAGCAGCTGTGTTTGTTAGAATTTCACAACTTCAAAAGAAAATAGAAGTCTCAAATTTGCAAAAGATACTTTCAGAAATGCAAAAATTATCAAATATATATGAAAGAATTGAGGAAAAACTGTAATACTTAGAGCACATAACAATAAAATATGATGAAAAAAATTGAGGATGTTTATCAAATGCAAGGCGGAGTGATTGAGACTCAAAAAACCAAAGTGGAAAATGAATATAAAGAGATTAAACTTGCTGATATTGATGGTAATTGGTTTGTTCCTGAAAATGGAAAGAATGGGATATTGAAAGAGGAAGTAAGTGGAGAGGAAATCTATTCCAGAGGGCAAGATATAGAAGAAGAAGAAATTAAAGAATTTGTGGACTTAAAGAAAGAAATTCTATTAGCAAAAGTATTGATAACACTGCTGACAATCAAAGACAAGCTGAATAAGGAAACAGAAAGAGGGCATCAAGATTATATGAGAGATCTTACAAGCAAGGAGTTGCTAAGAGAAGTCCACACAAAGCTGATCAAGAAGATGATTAGAGGATTGGCACCACAAATGGCAGAAGATATGAGATTGTTTTGTTATTGGAAATATACAGGTTGATAGATGGAAGAATATAATTTAAAACTAGTTAAACTTAGTGAAATTTATTGATAATAGATATAATTTAAATAAATAACTGATAATGTTACTAATGTATACAATGTGTAGTGTTATGATGAGTATAATTGGATATGAATATTGAATGGTACCCAAGTAAGGAAGATTAGCAATCCGTTTGGATTATACATAAAGGATAACAACAACAACAACAATAACAATAACAACAACAACAACTAAGTTGATACAATTAAAGTTTTGATTATTAGGGGGAAAATGTTATGATACAGGATATAGTCAAATAAAGAAGAGATAAAAATAACAATGCATATGTGTGTGTGTGTGTGTAATATAAGGAAACTGATTGTACCTTTAAACAGTGATTTGGAAAGGAGGATTCGAAAACTTTGTTATTAAATATTATGGATGTTTAGCTAGAACAGGACATAAGGATTTAGTGTTAGTGGAGGATTTTAGAAATAGTAATTGAAAGGTCAGTATGTGGTTATGTATTCTGACCCCCTCCTCCGTCCAGTAACAAAAGCCGAGACGAGCTTAATTAGAATGTCCTTTAACAAGAAGACTAGAATCTTGGTGGCTGAAAGCCAAGCAAACAAACAGATAAGGACCTTGGCAGCAAGTCCGACAAACCAGCCTGCCAAGTTAATTACGTTCTCTTTAGTCAATGCGTTGACTTCTGCAAGAAGGGTGTGTCACAAGCAGTCATCCAGGCACACCTATCACGATGGCATCAAATCTTGCAGTGGGTTTAGCCACTTCTTATAGTTCACCAGGACTCAAAATAGAATATGCTGTTAGCTGAAGCAAAATACACCTGATAATCTCCAGACACACTATTGTCTTTTTAAACACAATTACAGAGAAAGTGATCAAAGGCAGAATGCATTTCATAACAATAATCCAAGGATTGGAGTCTCTCAGACTTTCCTGAGCTCATTCATGATTCTGATAAGTTCATTTGAAAAACCTAGCAGCATGGGCTAAACTTTGAAACATTTGCATACTCTAAGTACCATTTGAAGTCTAATGCAAGTTTGCTATTAAGAATGGAATTTTGATTCTCATTAAAATATCAACTGTAAAGTCAATGTATCAACATTAAAAGTTTGAAGTTTTCTACAGAAAAAAACAAGACGTTACTCAATTAAGGATTTCAATAATGATTTCAGGGAAAGACTGTGTAAGACCACAGAGAGAAATGGTAATGAGTTAATTCTGTATGTCCTTTTTGTGGTGGGATGGTGAATTTAAATTGTAACATTGCCTTAAAAGTTCTTAAATGATTCTGTAGATTAAGCACACACTGGATTGAACAACTTGGTGAAATGATATGTTACTTAAAGATAAAGTAAGAAAGGAAATAATGGTCAATTGTTGATCCTAAAAAAAACCCTGTGCTTGAATTGCTTTTCCAACTATGCTGAATTCTGAAACATGCTCTTCAAACATACTTTTTTTCTTTTTTATGCACTGAACTAAAGTTTTTTTTCACTGAGTTTTAATGAGATTTTTTTCCATGGACTTTTGTTTTTGTGTCTCATTACCAGGTTTGTTTTAAAGTGTTTTCTTTAATGTTGCAAAGCGGTGAAGAATGTTAGTGACATGATTGTTTTCTATCTTATGTCTCTCCATGACTCTCCAGGCTCCTAACTGACTACACTTACCAAGCTGAAAAAAAGTTTGGCATGGGAAGCAGGAAGTTACTGAATACCAATATACCCATTATCTTCTGACCAATTTGTAAACAATACATGCAAGCATCTTTTCTTAAAAAAAAAAAACAATAAAAGGAAATTGAGGGAATATGGTTTCAAAACTGCAGAAAAAAGCTTGGGGGTTGGGCTGCGTGAGCAAAATTGTTTTTCACTTTGCCAGTTTATGTCAGAACAAACCTCAAATGTTTTAAAATGATGGTGAATGAGTGTCCAGAAGCTAAGCATAGTAGAATGGTTTTAATCTTTTGTGAGTTACATGAATCTCCATATAATGCCCCCATACACACATACACATCATTCTCCTCTCATCTTTTTCTCCTGTGCGCCTCTTTCAGATAAATTTACATTGGCATTTCAAGCTTCATGATTCTTAATAAATTGGATTTTTCTTCTAAATACAGAAAATGTCTGTCAGTATTCACTGATAGCTGGGCTACACTCTTCTGCATTTAAGAAAACAATAGTGAGGGTATTTGAACTTGGGCATTCTGCCACATAATACTTTAATATTATTTTATTTATTTCAGTATTCTGTTTATATTTAGGAATAAGGTCTCTCACAAGGACTCTGCTGGATTCAATTATTTGGTGATTTAAATGTTGCAAGCCATTGTAAAAAGGCATAATTTTGAAAAGTAGCATACAACATTTAAAAATAACTTCCCTATACATAGGATTTCATTCAGCCTCAGTATTTCATCACATAAAACTATGTTGTATCTTATTATAGGCATGCATGTTCTATGCTTGAAGACTTTGTACACTGTGGTATCCTATCGCTCACAATTAATATAGAGTTTTATAGTTGTAGTGAAGAAAGTAGTCTTCCCTGCTTTCTTCATTACAAGATCCCAGCTGTAAAGACTAGCTTTAAGATTGTCATTCATAGCCAACATTTAAGATCTGGGATTTAGTGCAATTATTTGTACACTTAGTTGGTCAAAATTCACTTTAGATTCCAGGTTCCAAAATCCATTTTAGGATATTATTTTCAATGGCAATGAAAATCTGTTGAGAAATCTATTTTTGAGAATTGAATTCAAAGATAAATAATAGACTATTGTACTGAAAAAATAATTTCTTTTGCATTGGAGGAAAAATGTATTTTCTTTAAATTTCCAGCTCCATGTTTTCCCTCTTGATTTGCCAAGATTCAGTCCTGAAAGACTTATTTTTAAAGATACTTTTAAATATATTATTATTATTATTATTATTATTATTATTATTATCGCAACAACAGAATTGTATCACAGTGGCCAGTTGTTTTGCCGGATTTGGCATTGATTACTAGTTGGGCCCCACCCAGGGGCCTAGGACGTCGTAATGTATTTTCGTAATATGTGTGCAGATCCAAGCAGTGCGGCTTTTTTCATTTGACTGATGGTGATTTTGTCAATTTTTAACTGTTTTAAATGTAATTCCAGTGCTTTTGGAATAGCACCCACTGTGCCGATTACCACTGGAATTACCACTGCTGGTTTGTGCCATAATCGTTGAATTTCGATTTTTAAATCCTGGTATTTCGCGATTTTTTCATGTTCCTTCTCATCAGCCCAGATATCACCTGGTATTGCGATGTCTATGATTGTAACCTTATTTTTCTCAACCAGTGTGATGTCTGGTGTATTATGCACCAGTATTTTGTCTGTTTGTATATGAAAATCCCATAAGATCTTGATCATCTGATTTTCAGTGACTTTTTCAGGCTTATGTTCCCACCAGTTTGTTGTTGTTTTAATATTATAATTTTTGTACAAATTCCAGTGGATCATTTGTGCTACTAAATTGTGCTGCAATTTATCATCAGTTTGCGTGATTTTTTTACAGCAGCTGAGTATGTGATCAACAGTTTCATCAGCTTCTTTGCAAAGTCTGCATTTGGCATCATCAGAGGATTTTTCGATTTTGGCCTTAATGGCATTTGTGTGGATAGCTTGTTCTTGCGCAGCCAGGATTAGTGACTCTGTTTCTTTCTTTAATGTACCTGTTGTTAACCATAACCAAGTTTGTTCACTGTCCACTTTATCTTTTATTTTTCCCAGAAATTGGCATGCAATGCTTTGTTCTGCCAACTCTCCATTCTTGATTTTATCACATCTTTTCCGTATTCTTGTTTCGTCTGTTGGACCTTCAGTAGATTTTTGTTCTTTACTTCGATTAATAGATGTTCTTGACTTTCTTTTAAATAACAGAATGTTCAAGTCAGGTAAATTTAGAATTTTCAAATAGCGAATTATTATTATTGATTATTAATGGTTATTATCACAACAACAGAATTGTATCACAGCGGCCAGTTGTTTCGCCGGATTTGGCATTAATTACTAGTTGGGCCCCACCCAGGGGCCTAGGACGTCATAACGTATTTTCATAATATGCATGCAGATCTAAGCAGTGCGGCTTTTTGCATTTGACTGATGATGATTTTGTCAATTTTTAATTGTTTTAAATGTAATTCCAGTGCTTTTGGAATAGCACCCAGTGTGCCAATTACCACTGGAATTACCACTGCTGGTGAGAAAATCCCACAAGATCTTGACCATCTGATTTTCGGTGGCTTTTTCAGGCTTATGTTTCCACCAGTTTGTTGCTGTTTTAATATTATCATTTTTGCACAAATTCCAATGGATCATTCGTGCTACTGGATTGAATTATGAATTGTGCCGCAATTTATAATCAGTCTGCGTGATTTTTTTCAATCTTTTACCTTCACACCCCATGAACCATTAACATGAGACAAGGTAAGCAGTTTTGTTTGAAATATTTAAAACTATTTTACAGAGGAGGGGAGGCATCTTCATCTGTGGAAACAAACAGGCATATGAGTCATGACAGCCATTAACCTTAAATGTATCTAGGATTTGCATCCTGGCACAATTAAGTGTAAGGGATTTAATTAGAACCAACAGGGATTGTTTTTATTGTGTTCAAGTGCCATGAATGCTTGATGAGAGACAGGTTGTCAGTGTGAGAGATTGCTTATGTTTGTTCCATATCTCTGCATGATTGCGACCAGATTAGATATATCAGAGATATTTTGTGTGTCAACAGCTGTTGGATTCTGCGCCTTATTTGAAAAGATAGATGAAGGCCATCTCTGCACTCTGGTCTGATGCAGTATCATAGGTAGATTCTTGTTAACATGAATTGGATCAATTTATATCCCTCACAGCCATTCAAGGTCACCCTACAGTAAAATGGTATTTTTGACTATAGGAGGGTCTCCCCCCCCAAAAAAAATAAAGATTTAAAGAGAAAGATTGAACATTTCAACACTGCCTATTTCATTCAGGCTGCTGCTTCACTGCTGGATACATCTATAGCCTTTCAAATCTGCCGATGCTTTTGTTGGAAAAAAAAGTATAAAAAACCTTCTCATGTCCCTGTGCTAGATTTTAAGAAGTAAGCTGTAGAGACTCGTCAGTTTCATATGTGCTGGTTTTGGGAAAAAGTCAACAAAAAGAGAAAAGAAAGAAAACTAAAAACTAAGCAAATTCACAAAAAAGTAAATTAGGACAATAAAATAAGACAATAATTTATTTATTATGCTTCCTTTCTTTGAATGACCATAACGTATGTATATTGTTTTGCTGTTACATGTATTGTAAGCCTTTCTTTTTTGTCTTACAGCCCAACTCCATGGTGAGGACATACCAAAACAGTAAATATCGTCTGAACATAACCCCTGGATTTAGTTCCCAGTGGAACCAAAGCCAACCGCTTTGTAATGCATATACTTTCCCAAGGACGAATTTACAGTACCAATCCCATGCTGGCTATACCTACTGTGCTGGACATATAGCAGTGAGTAACTTGCATTCTCTTGTTCAGTAAAAAGAAGAAAACAAGGCTGTGCATTAGTCAAAATACTTTGGCTCTCATAACAGCACAACACCACTCTGCTATTCATTAAAACAAGTTTTTATTTCTTTTCAGACTTCCACTTGAGTTTGAAAACAACATCACCACCCCCCCTTCTTTAAAGAATCAGCTCATTAAAGTTCATGACTTTTAAAGTAATCTTTTTTAGGCTCACACAGAGGATTGAAAAAAGGGCTATTTTAATGAGCAGCAGAGATGTATTTTGATTGCATGAGGTACATTTTTGGGATTAATTGTCAAAACATGCACAGTACCAAAAGAAAGATCATCTTGCTTTATTTGCAAAATCAGTGGATTTTGAAAATGTTTATTCTCTGTGACTGTGTAATTGGGAGAAGCTTATAATGAGGATCAACAAGATTCTCAGCATGGATGTTGTTGAGCGATGTTTGGAGATGTGACCTTAACAGAAAAGGCTGCCTTACACAGTAGGCAATCAGTCTAAATAAGACATTTACTATGAATTAATAGTATGGTGATGTGTTAACCATTGTCTGTTCTAGCCTTTAACTTTTAACTTGCTATTTTTAAATGAATGTTCATTCAGCCTGAAAGCTGGTAGAAGTTTAGTTAATAAGTTCTCCTGAAGAGCCATTATAATTATCTTCTGTCATCAGCTTTAGTCAATTTTCTCAACACACATCTGAGGGAGAATTTAATTGCCTGTCTCTCTACCAAGTTGCTCTATGGTGCACCTATTGTTTGTTTGTTGGGCTTGGTATACCTCTGGCTACTGAAAGAAACAAAAGATATTGTAACAACTGCTGTAATTTGCCTACCCAGTAGGAGGAAAAGGGGAAAGTGGCGGGGAAAGTTATTATTATTATTTTTAAAAAAGAAGGCTTATTCATTTCTGTATGAAGTGGTGCATTGGAGGGGAATAAAGAAATCACTTTTTCCATTTAAATAGTAGGAGTGACCAGGGCCCTCTTGGCTCTTGCAGCTCCATTGTAGTTGCTGCACCTATATGTACCAAAACAATGTAATAGAGTGGAATAGATTATGCTCTCCTCTCTTTCTTCTTTGACCACTGTGACAATTTGCTGTGAAAGTGGTTAGGAAGCATATTCCAAAACTTGAATGCATGATTTAAGAACAATCCAAATGTTCCAGCCAAGGGAGGAATCTCAGAACAGAAGTTGACCTTATGCAAACTATTGGAATGCATTCAGAAACAGAATTTCACTTTCTTTCCCTCTAATTGTTTAAGGAAGCATAAAATCTTGTATGATAATACTGTGTCTTTTCTTATTCCTTATAATCTAACATTAGCCCAGGAAAGCATGATGCAATTGCTTTCAAATGTATCATCAAGGCTCCTTTTCTGATCACTGATCAATATAATTACATATATTAATTAATGATTTGAACATGTGATGATAATTCTCAAATACATTTATGAATGGTATTCTTCAAACTATACTGTAACTATATTTGCTATTATATTATATATAAACTCTGATCTTTGAAGATTGTTTGATACATGCAGATTAAGAATAAATTAACATGAATGTAATTTCCTCAGTTTGAGGAAAAGGGAACAAACATTTTGAATAATAGCAATAGCAATAGCAGTTAGACTTATATACCGCTTCATAGGGCTTTCAGCCCTCTCTAAGCGGTTTACAGAGTCAGCATATTGCCCCCAACAACAATCCGGGTCCTCATTTTACCCACCTCGGAAGGATGGAAGGCTGAGTCAACCCTGAGCCGGTGAGATTTGAACAGCCGAACTGCAGAACTGCAGTCAGCTGAAGTAGCCTGCAGTGCTGCATTTAACCACTGTGCCACCTCGCAGTGGTTAAATTCTGAAAATCATAATTAATATCTTACCTTGGTAGTTCTTAAAAAAGCAAAGAATCTGGGATGACCCGAAAAAAGTCCTTATGATTGCAATTCATTTTTTTCTCTCATTCTTAGTTGAATTTCTATAAGAAAAAAATGTTAATGGGATCAAATATTGTTTTGCCAATATAAGATTATCTTAGCTATTTTAAATCTACTATTCTGTTGCATTAAACTTCAAAATGAAACTTTTAATGGAGCAGAATTTATCCTTCTGCTTCATTAAAAGTTTTATTTTGAAGTTTAATACAGTACATTTTATAAGAAAAATCAGTGTGAAAAATACTGTGCACATCTGAAATCACTTTTAAATGCAATATCTCAGAATTCATTACAATAGAAGTTGTTGTTATTGCACTGTTTTAATATTGGTTGTTTATTCTGAAGGGTTTTTCCAGTGTAACATTGTCCAGGCTGCTTAGGATGCCAAAGAAGGGGAGGTGAAGTAAAATAACAGGGTTATATATATTAATTGCCTTTGTATTTCACGTTTCCTTTTATAGTTTAAAGCAGCTTAGATGTTTCCCTTTTTCTCCTAAAATAAATGGAATGAAGCAGAGTGATAGATTGAAAGCTGTTCAGTTCCACAACCTTCTCAATTTATGTTGAATTCTGAACTACTACATTGCATTGATTGTCAGTGAATGTGTGGATGCATGAATGGATAGGTACATAAGAGAAGAAGGGAGGGAGGGAAAGAGAGAGATGCTTTAAGGAAGAATCACAAGGATTTGAATTATAATGGACTCTTCCTAAATTTCCTATTGGAATTATGAAAAAGTAATCACATACCAAGGCATGGCTGCAAAACCTCATCTTACAGAAAACATTGGCAAAAGGTATTTGTGTTATCAGGGTATCCACTGATATAAAAAATGATACCTAATCCACCCAAATTAATAGTACTAAAATAATACTGAAATACTGTACACTCACAAAGTTATCAAATCTCATTCATTTAACCACTGCGCCATCTCAGCTCTTATAAAAAAGGAAAAGTTAAGGGGAAAAAAGTAAGACAAATTGAATTGAATTTGAATTGAATTTATTGCATTTATATGTAAATATGTAGAGATTAGAGATTTATAGAGATTTATTAACATTTATAGGCTGCCCTTTTCCCTGAGGGGACTCAGGGCGGCTTACATAAAATCAAGGAAGGGGTATACAAACAACAACGCAGACAACATAAAATAAAATAATGAGCAACATTCATTCATCATTCAGGAGGGGTAATTATCTTTGTCCCCAGGCCTGACGGGCTAGCCAGGTCTTAAGGGCTATGCGGAAGGCCTGGACGGTGGTGAGAGTACGAATCTCCACGGGGAGATCGTTCCAAAGGGTCGGAGCTACTACTGAGAAGGCTCTCCTCCTTGTAATTGCCAGCCGGAGGCCCAATCTATGAGATCTAATTGGTCGCAGGGAGGTAATTGGCAGAAGGCGGTCTCTCAAGTACGCAGACCCACTACCATGGAGGGCTTTATGGGTGACTAGTAGCACCTTGAAGCGCACCCGGAGATCAACAGGTAGCCAGCGCAGCTCGCGGAGGATAGGTGTTATGTGGGTGAACCGAGGTGCACCCACGATCACTCGCGCGGCCGCGTTCTGGACTAGCTGAAGTCGCCGAATACTCTTCAAGGGCAGCCCCATGTAGAGCACATTGCAGTATTCCAGCCTAGAGGTCACAAGGGCCCGAGTGACTGTTGTGAGAGCCTCCCGATTCAGGTAGGGTCGCAACTGGCGCACCAGGCGAACCTGGGCAAATGCCCCCCTGGTCACAGCCGTCAGATGGTGGTCAAAGGACAGCTGTGGATCCAGGAGGACCCCCAAGTTGCGAACCCTCTCTGAGGGGTGTAGAATTTGACCCCCCAGCCTGAGCGATGGAGTACTGGTCGAATTGTTGAGAGGGAAGCACAACAGCCACTCGGTCTTTTCCGGGTTGAGTACAAGCTTGTTAGCCCTCATCCAGTCCATAACGGCCTCAAGACCTCGGTTCATCACGTCCACCGCTTCATTGAGTTGGCACGGGGCGGACAGATACAACTGGGTATCGTCCGCATATTGATGGTATCTTATCCCGTGCCTGCGAATGATCTCACCCAGCGGTTTCATGTAGATGTTGAATAGTAGGGGGGATAAGACCGAACCCTGCGGCACCCCATATGTCAGGGGCCTAGGGGTCGATCTCTGCCCCCCCACTAACACCGACTGCGACCTGTCCGAGAGGTAGGAGGAGAACCACCGCAGCACAGTGCCTCCCACTCCCACCTCCCGCAGTCGTCGCAGAAGGATACCATGGTCGATGGTATCGAAAGCCGCTGAGAGGTCGAGGAGAACCAGGATGGAGGGGTGACCTCCATCTCTGGCTCTCCAAAGATCATCGGTCAATGCGACCAAAGCGGTTTCTGTGCTGTAACCGGGTCTGAAGCCTGACTGGAAGGGGTCGAGATAACTTGCTTCCTCCAAGGACCGCTGGAGCTGGAAGGCCACCACCTTCTCAACAACCTTCCCAAGAAAGGGAAGGTTGGAGACTGGACGGTAGTTGTTGAGGACAGCTGGATCCAAGGATGGCTTCTTCAGGAGGGGTCTGATGTAAAGAAGTGATTTTCAAACTTCATCACAAGTATAAATAAATTTAATAACTATTCACCCCTACATGATTGCAAACAAATATCTCTTCTTCCCATAAATTATCCAAATCCATAAATCATCAACGCTACAATCCTGATGTTAGGAAAAAATTCATAAAAGCTTACCAAACTTGGTGGAAACATAATTATTTTTCACCTTAACCATTATGTTCTTTTCTTGTACTTCTAACAATCCTGATCTTTAATTCATTCAGATGTTGTTATAGGACTTTGTCTCTGTTCAGTTTTTCTTTTTACTATCCCAAAGATTTCTTTGAGCTTTTAGTAAACCTCTTTTGTAAATGACCAGTAACAAATCACTTTTCATGTAATTTTTCTTGGTTTATCATTTGTCTTTGCATTTTAATTTCAAGACTTTAATTAGCTTATTTTAATGTCCATTACAAAGTTCATATTAGAGCATTTCAGCTGCCTTCTCTGTCTTTTAAAAGTTCACACATTTTTATTATCCAGTATTTCTGGTTCCAGTATTTTGGCATCAGGCAAAAATTTCTTTAACATCTGTCATTCTTTTATTAATATCTTTTGGATGTAGTCTATAGAAGCAGGGTTCATTATTGACATTGTTGATATTGTAGCTACTTCTTCAAAATACTCTGGAATATTTCAACTCTTATAATGTTTTATGTCCTATTATAAATCTCCATACTAACCAAAAAAAACAAAGACAAGTTTGCACTTTACTTCTTCTTTGCTTGTTATCTTTAATTCCCCCTAAATTGTCCTCTTTCTAAAATCATAAAATCTTAAATTCATATTATATAACATATAAATGTCATATATTTTATTTTATTTTTAACCCATCTTCATTACTTTTATAAGTAACTCAGGGGAGCAAACTGAATACATGTTCCTTTTCCTATTTTTTATACAACAACCCTGTGAGATGAATTGAGCTGAGATACAGTGGCTATGGCTGTCTCACAAATTGGTTCTCATCAGGGGAAGCTAATTCAGGATTTCCTTTTTATGAAAATAGGAATAAACTTCCTACCTTCTTCCCACCTTCATACTCTGCCTTCCCCTATACATACTCCAAATGGTTAAGGAAGCTGCAATGAAGCCAGAGATTATTGGTCCACTAAACCCAACCCTGTCAACTCTGGCTCCAGTGGCTATTCAGTTCTTGGAACACTGGGAAGCCCTTGGTTCTGCCACCTGGGAAAGCTGAGAGAAATCATCAAAATCACAAAAAAGTGAAAGTTAGACTATTTTGGACATATGATGAGACACCCAGAAAAAATATGGGTGTTGTATTTTCCTTTCCTTGAAGGATTACTTCACTTAATTCTTCAGGAAAAGTTTGAAGGCAAATGAGGACCAGGTAGAAGAAGAACATCTAAGGAACTGGTTTGGACAAAACTCAACAGCACTTTTTTGTGCGGCTGTTGATAAAAATAGGATTGCCAACGTCCGATAGTACAAGAAGAAGAAGAATTGAAAAATATACAACCAATTTTGTGGTATACATGATGTATAATCACAATAAAGGTATACTGCTTAAGAGAAAGAAACTTAAAAGTAGGAAGGATTAATACAGGCTACCTCTATGACACTGTACTAGAAGGAAAAAGTGAAGCTCCAACAAACCATATCTCAATTTGTTTCCCTTCCTTCATCCTTCTTTGCATCTGAAACAACCATCCCAAGATATCTATGGTAGTTTTGGCTGCTGCCTCTTTCTGCCAGCTTAAAAAACATAAAAAAACATAAAATCTCATATAATTAATCCAGATCAAATCAGCTTATCAACATGATAAGTCTTTCATTACTGCTTGTCTGAGGCAGTCTGTTAAAACTTGGTTAGAACCTTTAAAGCAGTGTGTTTCAAAATTGGCAGTTTTAAGATGTTTATACTTCAATTCCCAGAATTCCCTAGCCAACCATGATAACAATGCCAAATTTGAGAAACATTGCTTTAAAATATCACTTGAATGTGTACGAAAATGTGCTCATTAGTAAATATATTTTATATTCTGGCTTTTGAAATGGCTGAAGATATTTTTTTGTGCTATTAACCTTTTGAAATTGATTTTTTTGAGGGGCTATAAGGACAAGGCAATGGGCAATATTATCATTTAGACACTTTATCCAATTTTGATTCCTGCAGGATTTGTTTTATTGTTTTCTTTAAATAAAATACATTGTAAATAGGAGTTTGGATGGACATTTATTCAACAATTATTTTAAGAAATAAATCACATTTTATGGCTTTCTACACACATGACCTCAATATAGAAAAGCAGATGCATCAACATTTGTGAAATGTTCCTTGAATGAATATTCATGTTATTGCAATTACAGGCAGCTGTTGTATGATCCTTACGCTCACAGTAAAATAAATAGCAGCTATTATGCTCACATGCCATTGAGATGTTATAGGAATCACTAGGAAACATAATTTGAGATTATTTTCAATGGGCAACGTGTATTGATGGCTAGCTCTTTTTTTTATCTGATTCAAGAATGGTAATGGAAATATTTAAGAAGTAAATAGACTTGAAAATAGAGCAAAATTTAGTGCAGTGGCTAAGTACCAGTCTAGAAACCAGAATATCATGAGTTCTGGTCCTACCTTAGTACTGAATTCAGCTGGATGACTTTGGGCCGATCATTTCCTGTTGGCCCTTGAAAGGAGACAATGGCAAATCTGTCAGGCCTGCCTCCATTCAAAACCCAAAAAAGAAACCCCTCAACTCCATTGAAGTAGAGAAGAGTAGAGAAGAGGTAATTTTACTGAGTTTGAAATACTATACTATACTATACTATACTATACTATACTATACTATACTATACTATACTACTATACTATACTATACTATACTATACTATACTATACTATACTATACTATACTATACTATACTATACTATACTATACTATACTATACTATACTATACTATACTAGAGTTGGAAGGGACCTTGGGGTCTTCTAGTCCTGCCTAGGCAGGAAACGCTATACCATTTCAAACACCTATCCTCTGCGAGCTGCACTGGCTACCTGTTGATCTCCGGGTGCGCTTCAAGGTGCTACCTGTCACCTATAAAGCCCTTCATGGTAGTGGGCCTGGGTACTTGAGAGACCGCCTACTGCCAATTACCTCCACTAGACTGATACGATCGCATCGATTAGGCCTCCTCCGAATTCCATCTTCTAGCCAGTGCAGACTGGCAACTACCTGGAGGAGAGCCTTCTCGGTGGCTGCTCCGACCCTTTGGAATGAACTCCCCGTGGAGATTCGGACCCTCACCACCCTCCAGTCCTTCCGCGCCGCTTTAAAGATCTGGCTGTCCCGGCTGGCCTGGGATTAAGATTGTAGCCCCACTCGAATTGTGCGACTGTTGTGTTTTCTTTTTAACATGCTGTATTGTCTACTGTTTGTCTTCTCCCCCCCCCTTTTGAATTGTGAGCCGCCCTGAGTCCCCCCAGGGAAAAGGGCAGCATACAAATAAAGGCAAAACTAAACTAAACCAAAACTAAATGGCTATCCAACTTCTTTTTAAAGACTTCCAGTGTTGGAGCATTCACAACTTCCAGAGGCAAGCTGTTCCACTGATTAATTGTTCTGTCAGAAAATTTCTCCTCAGTTCTAAGTTGCTTCTCTCCTTGATTAGTTTCCACCCATTGCTTCTTGTTCTACCCTCAGGTGCCTTGGAGAATAGTTTGACTCCCTCTTCTTTGTGGCAACCCCTGAGATATTGGAACACTGATATCATGTCTCCCCTAGACTTTCTTTTCATTAAACTAGACATACCCAGTTCCTGCAACCGTTCTTCATATGTTTTAGCTTCTAATCATTTTAGTCCCAATTTAATCCCAATTTAGTCCCCTAATCATCTTTGTTGCTCTTCTTTGCATTCTTTCTAGAGTCTCCACATCTTTTTTTACATTGTGGCAACCAAAACTGAATGCAGTATTCCAAGTGTGGCTTTACCAAGGCATTATAAAGTGGTATTAACACTTCACGTGATCTTGATTCTATCCCTCTGTTTATGCAGCCTAGAACCTTGTTGGCTTTTTTGGCAGCTGCTGCAGACTGCTAGCTCATATTTAAATGGTTGTCCACTAGGATTCCAAGATCCCTCTCACAGTTACTACTATTGAGCAAGGCACCACCTATACTGTGCATTTCATTTTTCTTGCCTAAATGTAGAACCTTACTCTTTTCACCAATGAATTTCATTTTATTAGATAGTGTCCAATGTTCAAGTTTGTCAAGATCCTTCTGTTTCTTAAGTCTATCTTCTGGAGTGTTGGCTAATCCTGCCAGCTTGGTGTCATCTGCAAATTTGATGAGTTCCCCATTTATCCCCTCATCCAGATCATTGGTGAAGATTTTGAAGAGTACTGGGCCTAAGACAGAACCTTGGGGTACTCCACTGCATACTTCCCTCCATGTAGATGCAGTTCCATTGAGGACTACACGTTGAGTGTGGTTAGTCAGCCAGTTATGAATCCATCTGGTGGCGATGCAGTATAACCCACATTTTTCTACTTTATCTAGTAATAGGTTATGGTCTATTTTATCAAATGCCTTGCTGAAGTCCAAGTAAATTATATTGACAGCATTCCTCTGATCTGCTAATTTTGTCACTTTGTCAAAGAATGCAATAAGATTAGTCTGGCATGATCTGTTTTTGACAAACCCATGTTGGCTTTTGGCTACTACTTTGTTTACTTCTAGGTGTTCATAAATTTGTTGCTTGATTACCTTTTCCAGAATCTTCCCTGGTATTGTGGCCAGGCTGATAGGTCTATAGTTTCCTGGATCTATTTTTTTCCTTTTTTGAAGATGGGGACCATATCAGCTCTTTTTCAGTCCTCTGGCAGTTCCCTGATGCTCCAGGATCTCTAAAGATATAGTTCAGTGGTTCTGAGATCTCGTCTGCCAGTTCCTTCAGAACCCTGTGGTGTAATCCATCCGGTCCTGGTGATTTGAACTTGTCTAGGGTAGACAGGTGCTCACTTACCATTTTCTTCCCTATTTCAACTTGTGTTCCTAATCTGATTTTTGTGGTGCTCTTTTTGGTAGGTTGGACTGTTTTTTCCCTTTGTGTAAAGACAGATGCAAAAAATGAGTTAAATAGTACTGCTTTGTCCCTGCTGCTTGTCACCTTCTTGCCATTTTGTCCCAGCAATGGACCAATTATTTCTTTAACTTTTGTCTTGTTTTTAACTTGTTGAAAGAAGCTTTTTTTGTTATTTTTTACTTTTGTGGTAAGCCTTTCTTCATTGTGAGCCTTAGCTTTCCTCACTTCATCTTTAAGGGCTGGGGGCATTTGCTGATATTCTGCCTTAGTTATGTCCCCTGCTTTCCACTTTTTATATTTATCCTTTTTGTCTTTCAATTTGTCATAGAGTTCTTTATGCAGTCATGCTGGTTTCTTTTAGGAGCTATTATTTTTCTTCTTCATTGGTATTGTGTTGGACTGGGCTTTTATAATCTCATTTTGCAAAATTTCCCAAGCTTCTTGAGTTGTTTTCTCCTTGAGGATTCTCATCCATGGAATCCTTCCCAAGCTCTCTCTAAGTTTCTTGAAATTAGCTTTCTTAAAGTCCAATGCTCTAATTTGACTTTTTTCTATTACTTGTGTTTGCATAATGTTGAATTCCAGTATTGCATGATCGCTTGCCCCCAAGGTTCCTGTAAGCTTCAATACCTTCTATCATTTCCTCTCTGTTAGTGAGAATTAAGTTCAATATGACTGATCGCCTTGTTCCCTTCTCTGCTAGGTTTGTTAGGAACCTGTTGGATCTTCCACTTGGTGCAGAGTTTGTTTCCCAGTTGATGTCAGGGTAGTTTAAATTTCCCATTACTATTGTGGTGTGCTTCCTACATGCCTTAGTTAGGTGACTAGCAAAAAGTTCATCTACTTCCTCTGCTTGGTTGGGTGACCTGTAGTATAGACCTATGACAATGTCATTTCCCACCCACCCCCTTTAATATTGACCCAAATGCATTCAAGATAGTTCTCATCATTGTTGTGCTCTGTAGAGATGTAGTTATTTCTTATATATAGTGCAACTCCACCTCCTCTATTTCTTTTAAATAATTTAAATCCTTCTAGCTGTATGTTCCAATTGTGGGTTTCATCCCACCAAGTTTCAGTAATGGCAACAATATCATATCCGCCATCATTTACTTGAATTTCTAATTCACCCTGTTTATTCCTCATACTCTGTGCATTGGTGTATAGACATTTGAATCCATTTTGATTGACCCTGTGTTTACTGTCTGCATAACCTGTGGTATGCCTGACTCCCCCTATTTTCTTGCCACTTATATGATTTGTACACATGGTATGGCACTCACTATTAAATGCTTGGTTTTGCTTGACAGCAGGACTGATAATTTTACCCTCACAAACATCTATGTTACATGCACTGATAACCATGTGAATTTTAGATTGCTGGGGACAGAAATGTTCCGTATCAATTAATTATCTGTCCCCTCTGTTCAGTTTAAATGTTTACCCAAATAATCTATGAATTTAATGCCAAGTACGGTAACTCAGTCCCTTCCTTGGATGGGTGCAAACCATCTCTTTTGTACAGTTTTTCAGGTACAGTTGTACAGTTTACAGTTGTACAGCTGCAGGCATCATGACTAATAAAACCAAAGCCTTTCCTTTTACACCACTCCTTTAGCCACACATTAAACTCTGCTACATGTTGGCCCTTCCCTTTTACTTCCTTATATACTGGTATAACCTCTGAGAAGATAAGCCTACAATCTATATACTAAGTTCATACCCCAAGCTCTGGAAATTCTGCACAGAAAGTACACCTTTTTGGGACAGATCATTTGTGCCAATATGTATAATAGCATCAACATCACAGTCCTTCTTGCATTTTTGACTATCCTAAGAATACATCTCTTGTCTCTGCTGCCAGTAGCACCTGGCAGACACCCGACCTCTTTCAAAAACTCCATATATTTTCGTAAATTTACATCCCTTACAATTGAATCACCAACCAGAAGGTGACTTCTCTTTTTGGATACCTTGCTCTTCTTGTGTGACAGATGTGTGATACCTGATTCACACTTTTGCCTTTCCAAAGTAAGTTCTTTGTTTTGGACCACGATCCCCTGCTTATTTGAGTCATCATTATCACAACTACCTTGACTTGTCACTTTAGGGTCCCCATTAAGGTCAGCAAGGGTGCTATATCTGTTATGCTGGGACACAGCAAAAGCTTTGTGTTTATGGTTCACAGCTCTCACCCTGCCAGATCCCACAGTTGTCCAGACTGTTCTTCTCTTGCAGGATCTTTGCAGTAGAGGGGGCTGGTAGCGAGGCATCTCCATAGAGTGGAATGGCTGAATTGGGCACTTAATTTCTGCTTGGAGAGCATAGATTAGAGAGTCAAGATAGGTAATGTGTATGTAGTCTAGTAATTTGTTTATAAAGAGGACAGTATCCAAATTTGAAAAGAGTACTACGAAAGACTGGTACAAAACAACTATTACATTGAACTAAGGTGGTCATTTTGAAATAAAATAAAATCACAGTCTCAAGCGCACTAATCCAGAATGTATTATTGCTATTTTTGGTTTATAGATATATGATTCATGCGCATTAGGTGCATGGGCCACTACCATAGTCCTATGGATCTCTTTGACTCCCCTCTCACAGCCAGAAGTTCCACCCTCCAGCCTTAGGAAAGTTCAAATGAAATGTGACAATTTTACTCTATTGTAGTCCTATGGATCTCTTTGACTCCCCTCTCACAGCCAGTAGCTCCACCCTCCAGCCTCAGGAAAGTTCAAATGAACATATACATATATGAATATAAATGATAGCGGCGAAAGAAAAGCAAGATCTGAGCCAAAAGGCACAAAAGTTACATATTGACAATTTCTCTAAATTCCTCCCCCCCCCAGGGATCCAGGCTGAGTTAGCCTAAGAGAGACAGAGGATTTATTGACCCTTTTCCTGTTAACTTAATTTCCCTTTGCAATTACCTGTTTCTATACATCTAGCCTCTCATTGATTGCTGCTTGTCCATACCCTTGCATTTTTAAAAATTATCCTCCACATGTTGATAGATGGGAAAGAAGATCCTCCACATTCTGGTAGATGGGAAGAAAAGTGTATGATATTTTGAATTCTAGATACAGAACAGGAAATATCCTGAATAACCTATTCACTAAAACAACTACTATCAATCTGAGGTCATGGAAAAGCACAGTGGATTTCCAGGCCTGATATCTTATACATTACTTATGTTTTAAATTCTGTATAGGATCCATTACCTTGACTTGCCATCATTATTAATAAGTAATTAATATCATATTGAAGGAAAATCTAATGTTTCCTGCCATGAAAGACTTTTCATGGCAGGAAAGAGGGGCACTTTCCAGATCCATCTGACTTTCAGGAAATGCCAAATTAGAGTGATAACCAGTGGTGGGTTCCTGCGGGTTCTAACCTCTTCTATAGAAGAGGTTTTACAAATATACAGTGCCATTTAGAACCAGCAGTTTTTTTTCTAAAGGGTTAGGGATGCACCCTTGTAATTTGACAGCTTTAAGACTTGTGTGCATCAATGCCAGAGTTCCTGAGCCAAATGACCGGAGGAGGAATTCTGGGAGTTAAAGTCCACAAGTCTTAAAGCTGTCAAATTTGAACACTCCTGGGTTTTTTTTCTAAAGGGTTAGGGGTGCAAGGGCCTTGTAACTTGACAGCTTTAGGACTTACAGACTTCAAGTGCCAGAATTCTTGAGCCAACATTTTGATTGCTAAGCAAGAGCGTTGTTAGGTGAGTTTCACTCAGTGACATGGAGTGAAGTTCATGGCCGGTAAGGCAAGCGGGCAGGACCTCTATATTCTCCTCCCCCCCACCCCTCCAATCTAGGCAGGGTCCAAGCCACTCCGGAAAAAAAAACCTGCCCACCTCTTGCCTTTGAAGGAGAGGAGGAGGAGGAGGGCACCCGCTTGGGGAGGGGAGGTAGGACAAGCTGAAGGGTTCATCTCCCCACCGCATAAGGATCGGAGGGCTCGCCTCAGAGCCCGCCTCTCCGAGCGCGTGAGGGGGGCGGCGGGGGCTTTAAGGCAAGCGTCTGAACGCAAGAAATGAATAATCTCCCCCAGCAGCCTCACACACCAGAAGCACTGAGGAGGGGCAGCAGCGGCTGGCGTTGCCAGAGCCCCCTGCCTCCACCCACCCTCGCACGCCAGGATTTTCCTTGTGGCATTTCGCCTCCCCACCCACCCACCAGAATAGTGCGCACGCACATGCCATCCACCCCCCTCACCTCAGCTGCACCTGAGGAGAGGGGGGAAAGACAAGGAGAGCCCTCCCTTCCCACGCAAAGCCCCCTTAAAGCAGAGAACAAGCCCGCTCTATGGAGGACAGGCGCGCTGGCACTTCAAAGTCATACCAGCACTTTAGCTTGCCCCTCGGCCGCCATTCAGCGAAACATGTTTCGCTGAATGACGGCTGAGTTATAAACTGCCGGCATGCCTTTAAATGCCTGCTTGCCTTCCGCGTGGGCCGCGCAGAAGGCATGCCGGCACTTTAGCTTGCCCCTCGGCTGCCATTCAGCGAAACATGTCCTGGTTTGTGGCCGGGCTGCACGCTTGCACTTTAAAGTGCATGCCACCCGGCCACAAACCAGGACATGTTTTGCTCTGTGGCGCACCGAGGCGGCATGGCTTTAAAAAATAAAATGAAAAATAATAAATGAAAAATAATAAATGAAAAATGAAAAATAATAAATGAAAAATGAAAAATAATAAATGAAAAATGAAAAATAATAAATGAAAAATGAAAAATAAAAATAGATGTGCAGAGATGGGTAAACACACACACACACACACACACACACACATACACATAATAAAAACAAATTACAATTACTTACATTACAAATAAATTGAATTCCTCCCCCCTCGCTCTGACCCACATACCTTCCAGCTGCGTCGAAAATGCTAGATTTGGTCTAGCCAGGGCCAGGCAGGCTAGGCTAGTTGCTGCTAGAGTCACCACGTGGATGACTCTGCTTAAACATTTTAAAATAGGCTCTAAACAAAGTGCCCTCTGCAGGAGGAGGCGGGAGAATCACGTGCCTCATTTGCATACGTAATTTTTCGCGTTTTAACCCTTGGTTGACTCTTAAAAGGCGAAAAAATCCTTATGCGAAGGAGGCCCATAGTTCTCTGGCCTCCTCCTATTAACTGCACTAAGGAGACTCAGAGTCACTGTGACTTAGAGTCTGGGAGCAACTACCTTGGCCTTTTTAATTATTTTAAAAATAGTTTCCTTTCCCTCAGGAGACTGGTGAGGCCCCGCCTCCCCTGCCTCTAGTGACTGCACGTCACTGGTTTCACTACATTTTATTTAAGTTGGCCACACCCACCCAGTCACATGACTCCCACTCGATCACATGGATCACAAGCCACTCCCACCTGGTCACATGTCCAGCAAGCCACTCCCACAAAGCAGGCCACACCTGCAGAAGAGGTTCTTAAAAATTTTAAAGCCCACCACTGGTGATAAGAGTAAGTTTATAGACATTTCCCATGGCTATGTGACTAGAAGGTGTTCGCCCACAAGATGATAGATCAATTCTGAGGTGTGTACATGAAAATAGACATAAACTTGGTGAAGGACTGCAAGAACAGTTAGTAGATAAAAGAGACAATAAAGATCTCTCTAAACATCTCACTCCAGTAAAAGGTGGAAGCTTGAGAATAACCTTGATTTTATGTGATATAAGGAAAATGAAATGCTTCCAACATACTTTATTATACCTTACAACAATAAAGAAAGTCAGTTTGGCATAGAGACTAAGTATCAGGCTAGAAACAGAAAGATTATGAGTTGTAGTGTGGTCTTGAACACAAAGGCAACTGGATAACCTTGTGCCAATCAATCTCTCTCAACCCTAGGAAAATTGAAGTGGCAAACCACTTCTAAAAAACTTGTCAAGAAAACTGAAGAGCTTACTGCAGGCAATTAAAATATGACACAAAGGCCCAACACCAATACCATTAATAGAATTAGAGTAGTCTTTGGAGTTCCTAATATTAAAAAGCAAACTCCAGATTTTCTGAGGTTGATTTTAGTGGTTGTTTGTTTGTTTGTTTGTTTGTTTATTTATGCCAAGCTGATATGCTGGTTAAATTTTTTAATATAAAATGAAATTAAAATATATAATTATAACATTAAATACTAATGTTGTTCTTTTGGTATACAGGTGGATTTGAAGTTACTTATGGTACAAAAAAGCACTAAAGAGTAAGCAGAATTACAATGAGGTTTTAATTCTCATAGACATATTGTTAAGCTCTGATTTGTACCAGACTATACATCACGTAAAAATTTGGAAAAAAAAACTTGGTATTTTTTTATTGTTTGAGGATCATTTATAACTATATTTTTTTAATTAATAAAAGATTCTCTTCCCAACCCAGGTGGTGTAATGGTATAGTTTCTCTTTTTTATTGTTAAATAGACTAGAGGAAAATACTTGTTTTTCTAGCTGCCTCTGGAAATCACTCTCCTCCCTCCCCAAATCTCTTTTCATATAGCTATTTAGTGTCTTTTGTCTAGCCAAGTGGGACAGATGTAATTATTCATCTCCGAGCAATGGGAAACAAAATAATTCAATGCAGTCTTCCACATGGCAGTGCAATTCATTGCTTCACATAGAATTATTTTATGTGGCCCTCCTGGCTTTTTCCTTGCTCTGTGAATTTCTCTGGTGCTGAAAACCCATAGCCAATCATCCATTAAATTCATAAGGGTATTGTATAGCAAATACGTTTGTTGCTTGAAGTCAAAAGAGAGGCAACTTTCCACTTAATTGATTTGCTAGGACTAAATAAAGTTCTATCAAGTAGTATATTTGGCATAAACCAAGATGAATGTCTAACTATGCCTTGTCTCCAACCTCCCCTTTGTACAATTATTGAGGGCTAATTCTAATTTTGCACTGAAAATGTCATTCCCATGGAATTTAGTTGGATGGTTCTGTTCTAGTTCAGGGAGCCCTTGACTTACAATAGTTCATTTAGTGGCCATTCCAAGTCACAACAGCATTGAAAAAAGTAACTTCTGAAGTTTTTCACACTTAGGACTGTTTCATCATTTCCATGGTCAAATGATCAAAATTCAAACACTTGACAACTGGTTCATATTTATGGTGGTCGCAGTGTCCCAGGGTCATGTGATCGCCTTTTGTGACATTATGACAAACAAATCAATGGGGATGCCAGATTCACTTAACAATCATATTACTAACTTACAACTGCATTAATTCACTTAACTCAGTCAAAAAAGGTTGTAAAGTGGGGCAAAATTCACTTAAATATTTCACTTAGCAAATGAAATTTTGTGGTCAATTGTGGTCATACGTTGAGAACTACCTGTAATGGAATATAGCTGGATATAGTTATTATGTTAAGGTATTTATACTACATTAATGTAAAACAGGGTTACAGTTATAGCTAGGGTTAATATTATACGTTGTCTACTTTCAGCTATAAAAAGCAGCAAGTGATAGAATTCGTTTTCTGATTTAGCTATTTTCATATTTTAATTGGACTTATGCAGAAGTGATTTTTAAGTAGTTTCTGTGAAAAACTTCACTTAAGACAGTTTAGATAGTCTTTGCAAACCTAAAGACCTTTATTTTTTTTCAACTACTCCACACTGACCGTGTGTAAGTTTTATAAGTAAGACTAATCTGATGTGGATTTTACTAGAAGCAGTATAAAACACAAGGTTAAAAAATGATGCTTGTAAGGAAGTTGGAATTGTCATTGTTACATTTTATATTTATGTATCAAAATTATATGTCAAAAGTAAATTTTATATAACATGACATTGACGGATGGAAAGGAAACAGGTGTGGGGTCCGCCTAATTATAAAGATGGAATTATCTCTGTCATTGCTTTTTTCATTCCTTGTGGTCTTAGTAGGAAGCTACTAAGTTTGTTTATATCCTCATAATTGAAAACTCGTCATAATTTAGGATGGAAAAAGCATTAACATAATCAAGATGAACTTCAACTAAGAAAAAACTAAAAAATAAAATTCTATAATACAATAGGTCTGAATTTGATATTCAGTCAATATCGTAAGGCCAGTATGGCAAACCTATGGCACGTGTCCCACAAGTGGCAGGTGGAGCCATTTGTCAGGGCACGCAAGGCGCAGCTGAGTTCAGCCTTTTTTAAAGCCATTTTTGCCCTTCCCAGGCTCCAGAGGCTTTATAGGCTCCCCTCGAATCCCCAGAGGCCCTCTGGAGGCTTCAGGAGCTTCTCTGAAGCCTCTGGAGTGCAAAAAACCAGCCCTACAGGCAACGTAGGGGAATAGATTTCCAGTTTACTTGTAGGGCCAGTTTAAGCCCTCCAGAGCCTTCGGGGCCTTCTGGAGGCTTCCCTGAAGGTTCTGGAGGACAAAAAAAACGACCCTATGAGCAAACCAGAAGTCACTTCAATAGTCTTTGGAATCAAGGTATTTTATGAGAAGGAAATTGTTTTTTAGTATTCAGTTGCAAAAAGTATTTGGGGGAGGAGGAACCCAGGGCTATTTTCTACATTCTTTAATTTGATTAAATGTGGTAAAGGTGGTCTTTTTCACCAAACAAATTAATTTTCTCCTGCATGGATATTGAAAGTTATATTGATAACTTTAAATACTAAGTGCAGCACTTTGCTCTTTTATTCCAGCGATTCCTTTTTCAGGATATTAGGTTTTATTGAAAGGATAGATATATAGTTTTTCCAAGAAAGACAATGTTAAGTTAAAATAATGCTAATCAAGTCACATAATGAAATCAACAATTAAATAAAACATGAAATTTCTATCTTTTTGTCATGACTTGGAATGTAAAGATTCCAGATATTACTTCTTTATTATGATAATGATAGTTTAATATATCCCCATTACTAATCTTGTATTTCTTTAAGATATAATAATATGGTGAATTGATTGACCGCATCACCATTCTGAATGCTGTCTGACTTCTGAAAAAAATGAACTATTCATCCAGACATAGTATTTATTGATTCTTTTGACATGGATTGGATTGATTTAATAGCATACTTTTTAAAAAAAAATAGAAGAAAAGATATCAATAAAGCTGAATGGTGATTGGTAAAGTTATTTCTTTCTCTAAACTCTAGAATTCAATGCCAACTCATTTTGGATCAATTTGCTTTGATTCAGACCAAATTGTACTGGGGTTTGACTGTAATAAACATTTGATTCAGGCAATATTCATAAATTAATTTTAGAAGTAGATGGTAATCTCTTTATTTATCTATTCAATACCTAGAGAAATATATTGCTTATATTTGTCTATCAAAGAAATGTATTGTCCAACAGTAATAACATTACCACTTAGACTTATGTATTGCTTCACAGTGCTTTACAGCCTTCTATAGGTGGTTTACAACAGTGTTTTTCAACCTTTTTTGTGCAAAGGCACACTTTTTTCATGAAAAAAATCACGAGGCACACCACCATTAGAAAATGTTAAAAAAAATTAACTCTGTGCCTATATTGACTATATATAAAGTAATTTCCCCACGGCACACCTTACACTATGTCATGGCACACTAGTGTGCTGCGGCACAGTGGTTGAAAAACACTGGTTTACAAAGTCTATACATTGCCCCCAACAAGCAGTTTACAGAGTCAGCAATTGCTTCCAACAGTCATCCTTTTACTCACCTTGGACGGATGGAAGTCTGAGTCAACCTTGAGCCCGTGAGAATCGAACTGATGGCAGTCAGTAGTTAGCAGAAGTAGCCTGCAGTACTGCGTTCTAACCCCTGTACCACCATGTAAGTAATCTTCCTTTTGTCAGGACCCAATTCTTATAATAAACAGGATCACCAAAAAATTAGAAGTTATTGCCTAAATGTTCATCATATGTTTTATAAACAGAAGTCAACATATTTTGAACTGTTTAAAATAAAATGGCATTAATATAATTCCTGATGGATTTTCATTATACTTAATTTTCCCTTTTTTAAATCTCTCACTAGATATTTTTCCCTATGGATGGTTTATAGCCAGAAATTTGAATATTGCTTATTTAAGCAATAGACCTGATAGGTTTAGGTAGATATATAAGATCCTGTAATTTTAATAATGTGAGTGTAAGTTTATAGGAAAATATGTTAGGCCTTAGTGAACAAATGTTTCTGATAAATTGGGGGGGGGGGTTGGCCATTATTTTCCCTTGCACATCATAGGGTTTGATTCCTGGGACCTGATTATATTATAACTATCCTTTCACATCATAGTGTTCTACTTGTTTAGTTAAGATTCATGCAGAGACAGGAGCTGCAGTAAGACAGTAAAATGCCAAAGAACTGTGTTTAAGGAAATTATGTCACACTGGATGCATGAGAAATATGCAGACTGCCCAAGAAAATGTATTACCCACTTTCATTTCACACACTTCAGGGGGCTGTTTTCTTGAGTGGATAGAAACCTAGCATTCAGAGAGAAGACATTTTCTGCTTCTAGTGGGGAAGGAGATAACAAAATCTAAATGGATTTTTCACATATATGAACAATATAAAATATTTACTACAAACTTGACTCATTGGTTTGCATTGGATAAGGATTCTACTCCAATTTTCTGAGCTGTTATCAATTCAAATTTTAATCTTGTTTTATTTCATGCATTTAGATTTTTCCATTTTCTGTTGAAATCACATAATTTGGTAAGAAAAAAATACAAAAGACCTGCCCCTTTGATTTGGTGTTCATAATTTTCCCTGTATTCTTTTTGAGGATAAAGAGATAGGGATAACAATATTGACTAAGTGCCATTTCACTATTTGTATCTGTACTTATCATGTTACAACAACTCCATACACAGAATTCGGCATGGAATATTTCCTCTTTACTGTACAAGGGATGCTCTACCCCAAAACATCAGTGGCAATCTTTGGAGTATGAGATATTTTACAAACATATTTTACATTGTAGTGGTGGTATTTATGGGCCAAAATGGTTGGAACACCATTATGCCTAAGTGAAAACCACAGTTTCTCACAATGTAGGAATAGTTGATGAAATTGATAGAACTTAATGAGATAGACAGATTGACTTATCTGATTAGAGAAAAGAAAATATCTTTATTTGTGGGTGGAAATCCCTTATGGTTCTTTTTGCATAAAAAATGATAAAATAAACTTGTGATTTATGGTTTTGATTATCAGACAGGATAGATTATAGGAAGAAGAGAGTTATGTTGTAACTTTAAAGAAGATTAAAATATAATGGTACAGTAATGGCTGTGAAGAATATTAGAATTTCCTTTCTTCCCCCCTCCCTCCCTTCTGCTTTCTTCGTATTGTACTCTTAGGTTTTTATTTTATCTATTTCTTTCCTTTTTCTCGGTTCTATTTTAGTTTGCATTTAGTTTTCATTATTGCTTTTAGCTCTTTAAATAATTTCTTTTTAGAAAGGAAACTTTTTAAAGTTTAAATTTTTGTTAATTTTATGTTGATTATGTTGGTTAATTTTATGTTGATTATATTTCTTATTTTTTTAACATATTAAGTTTTTTAAGAGTACATTTTCAGTTTACATATATTTAATAGCTCTCCGTGGAGGAAGCAGTGTCTCTCATTTTTAGTAATTGAATTGTACTGAAAACCAGCACAGAAGGCTGCAAAAAAGGGAAGGCTTGGGGATTTCAAGTTGTCAGCCTTGAATGGAGAGAGTCAGCTTCATATCCTGAGGTCTATTCTTAAATTTCTTACTCTCAGTTAGAAACATCAGTAGCCTTGGTAGCACAGAGGGCTCTTTATCACCATTAATAGTATCTAGCTATGAACTATATATGAAAATAGAAAGTCTGATTACAGTAATTATGCTTTTATAATCACCATATGAATAACTTCAGTGAATTCTAAATGCAGAGAACCTTCTAAAATGATTTAAAAACTATATACAAATTAGTAATAAGAATTTTTAATTGAGACTTTGTAAAAGTATCTGTAGTAATGGTCAAATGGCTACAATGGTGGAATAGAAACTCTGCCTGTTTCTTATGAGCATTGCATAAATATATGAATGACATTTTGATTGCATTAATTATTTCAGGTTCCAAATAGCTGGTTTCTGAATCCTCTGTGCTTAGGATCACATTATGGAAAACAATTATGTGGCAACTTACAACTATCAAAATAACCCATGTTATAGATATATCTAAAGTAGAAGATAGCAACATGAAATAATTTAATTGTACTTCTATTCCCTATTGTATAACCTATTTTCAGCACTCCCACAGAAGTTCCCATAAGTTTATTATTAAACTCACCAAATTATCCATAAAGAAATGTTTTGTCTAACTGAATCTTAATTAATTGTTGCTTTTTTGTAGCATTTTATGTTACCATAGATAAGAAAAGTCCAGCTTCGCTAAATGATTAGGAAATAATTAGCATTATTATACGATCTGAAGAGAAACCAGAGTATAATTATAATTATAGTTGCTTATTTATGTTATTCACACTGTAAATAAGTAATACATTGTCAAGTATTTCCACTCTTTATGCCACCTTGACCTAACTTGTATGAAAACAAGTTACATCAAATTAAAATGAAAATGAGAATAAAATATAGTCCTTTAATTTTAGTCTGTGATTTATGCATCTTTCTCTTTCTACCACATTCTGATAAACATCTTATATTCAACCAATTTTGGCTGATCTCTACATGATAACTTAAAAGTGTGAAAGTTTTGCAAAACTGATTTTGGATCAGCAAATATTATTATTTATTTAAGAAGAAAAAATAACATTCCCTCCCATGATGAACAGCTAAGAGCCTCAGTCAAAAAAAAACCCCACCACAAATTTTCACTCCAGCTTTTGTCTTTTTAGATTTATACAGCAAAGTACATACACGTACACACTAAACGAAGTGAATCAGTTTGGTGTACAGATTAAAACACCATTGACCATATGTTTTAGTCCCAGCTAGTGTGACCTGGTCTAGTCAGAAAAGAAGGAGGCAATGTCAAACCGCTGTCATAAAAGCTTGCCAAGAAAGCTGCAGGGATCATCCAGACAGTTACCAGGAGTCAACACTAATTTAAAGGCTCAACACCCCCCGCCCCCTAAATGGGACAAGTATATTCTGATTTTAGCCAATTATAGGGCCTTATTAAAGACTAATGATAATATACAAATTTCACAGATAGTTTCCTCATATTGAAAGAAATAAGGTGCCTTTTACAAGTAGCTCTCATTTAACCACAGAAATTAGGGCTGGAATTTCTGTTGCTAAATGATGTGTGACATCACATGACTGCAATGCTTAACACTAGCAATTCCAACAGTCCCTGCTATCATTTTGTATTTGTATTTGTATTTGTGTTTATTTGTATGCCGCCCTTTTCCCTGGGGGGACTCAGGGCGGCTCACAATCCAAAGGAAGGGGGGAAAACAGACTTTTACATATAAGACAGTACATGATTAAAATGCAACATTCATACCATTCGGGCGGGTTACAATCTTTAGCCCCAGGCCTGATGGGATAGCCAGATTCTAAGGGCTGTGCGGAAGGTCTGGAGGGTGGTGAGGGTACGAAGCTCCATGGGGAGATCGTTCCATTGGGTCGGGGCTACCACCGAGAAGGCTCTCCTCCGCGTGGTGGCCAGTCGGCATTGGCCAGCGGATGGAACTCAGAGGAGGCCTAAACGATGAGATCTAATGGGTTGTGTGGAGGTGATCGTATATCATTGTTAACAAATCACTGTAGGTGTTAAGCAAAAACCTTATGCATGATTGCAATTTCTGGTTTCCCTATTTATGCTTCCAGGAAGTAAGCAGGGAAGTTAAGAACTTCAAAAGAACTGGTTGTATCATTTGTTCAGCACTGTTGCAGGTTCAGTCACTGAACAAGTGGTCTTTAGACAAGGTCAAGGCCTTCTGTGTTACTAGATGAAAGTTTTGCTCTTCCTGAAATTACACATTTTTGGCACCTCATGGAACTATTTATGATTCTCCCAGACAAGTTATGTGTATCAGCTCTAACTTGATATAAACAATTTACTAAAATACAGTTCTTCATGTACTGCTTCAAAATAATACTGTCCAAGTTAACTGAAACTAATATAGAATAAGACTTGGAAGGAATCCAGGTAGTTTTATACTTTTGCTTTAATGTTAAAATGGTGATAGAAATATTGCCAGGTCAAACAAAATATGTTGGTAATAGGTTTTCAAAATTGGATTTCAAATTTTGAGCATTTATGCTGTCCAGGGCATTGTAGCTCTCAAAATATTAAAGGTAACTGAAGGCAAAAGCTGCCATAGAAAGATTCTGCTTTTTATATAGTCTCAGACAAATACTATATGTATGCACACACACATGCACAATAAGGGGGCAAAATTCATAGACAACTTATTTTTTGTTCACTTTTGAAAAATGGCATAACTATAAGATAAAAGAACAGCTCTATAGAGAATTAACAAAGTTAATTCAAAGAAGAGTTGAATTTTGAATAACATGAATGAAAAATTAAAAGAATTCAGATTATGATAGGTAATTTGTTGCAGTGCTGCAATATAGTACATTTTAATATTGTTGGAATTAAAATGCTGCAATGAAATCATGATGGTGAATCTAAAATAATCCATAATTATTAAATTATCAAAAAGCATCAAGATTCAGTGCCTTAGGAGAGGTCCATTGAAATGAAGAGATGTTGCCCAAGAGCACAATAATATACATAGAACATGTAAAAGTTTTCAGATTTCAAGGAAACACCTTTCCTGGAAGTAAAATAATGATAATTGGTGGCAGTAAGAAGACCACTTTCATCAACTGTATTGAATGATAGATTTCTGCAAATGGCATATTGAAGTGTGATTGAAGCCATCTTTTATGCCATGTTAACAAAATGACACATTGAGGCAGGTGGGAGAATGGGGCTGGTTTAATTCTTTTGAAATATATTGATGTAGAATCCTGTTGTGTATAAACAGTATATTTATGTGGTCGAAATGAAGAAGTATTATTCTGTTCCTTGGCTCATAATTTTATAATGTGCAGAATGTGTCCTTGTGCAACAATTCTATATGCTTATCTGATGAAGAGTTCATTGTGAGGAATTTGGGTTAGGGAGCTGCAAAAAATACGTTTTTAAGAAATAGCTAATTAGTTAACTTATTGAGAAATTTAGTACAGGGCAGGCAATATTTTCACCTAGCATCCTCTCCTACCCACAACAAATCAGGTTCCGATTCATGCCTGGGAAGAGTATTTTAGGGAGCTTTATACAGATCCTGACTATGTAACCAAGGAGAGCCAAGATAGTTTGGACCAAACTCCTTACTGGCCCCCTGTTACACCAGAAGAGATATCCCGGTTGATTGGAGCCCTAAAGGCTAATAAGGCACCCGGGGCTGATAATGTCCTGCCAGAAATAATCAAAAAGAATGCCAGTTAGTGGGCTCCACTCCATCACTTTTTACTCCACTCCACCACTCCATCACTTTTTACATTTATAGATAAAACAGGCCATATGCCTAGAGATTGGGTAGTAGCAATTATCATTCCAATTTATAAAAAAGGTAATAGAAATGACCGAGGCAATTATAGACCCATTAGTCTTCTAAGCGTTATTAGTAAACTGTATGCCAAACACCTAAATTATAAACTTCAAGATTGGCTAATAATGGGGGATAATCAAAGATGAACAAGCCGATTTTAGAGAAGGAAGATCTACGGTGGATCATATCTTGGTACTCCACCATTTAGTACAAAAATGCACACACACACACAGACACACACACACAAATCTCTTTTTGTGGCCTTCCTTGATTTTAAGCAGGCCTTTGATTCAATATCCAGGATCACACTCTGGGAGAAATTAAAATGCACCACGATCGATAAATGCCTCCTCTTCCTTATACAAATTGTATGCCAATTCCACCTTGAAAGTGAGGTGCAATCCCCAAGGGAGTTTAAGCGGTCCTGTAAGGATACCAAAAGGGGTACGGCAGGGTTGCATCCTGTTCCCTTCCCTCTTTAACTTCTATATTAATCCTCTGATTGATCTCCTACAGAACCCTGATTTCCATCCTCCTAACCTAGCGCAACGCAAAGTGCCAATTCTCTTATATTCTGATGATGCCGCTATCATTTCACAAACCCCTGTAGGACTGAAGAGAGCAATTAGGACAACACTCGGCTATTGCAGGCAAAACAAGCTGGTCCGTAACTTTGATAAATCAAAAATTTTGGTGTTGCTAAAAGACGAAGCCAATACTCCTGGAAAATAGAAGGACATAGTTTGGAACAGGTTAGAACATTTAGATACCTTGGGGTGGTTTTCCACTCGCAAGGGACATGGAAGGCACACCTGGATCACACATTGCAAGTAGCCAATAGGTCCTCAAATGCAATTAAACATTTCTTTTATACAGTGGAAGTCAGATAGTACCTGCTGCCTTAAAACTTGAGGCCAAAACATTGGCACAAATTCTATATGGGGCACAAACAGGAATCCTTTCAAAGAGAGACTTGCTAGAAACCATACAAACCAAATTCCTGGGAGCCATCTTAGCTGCACCCAATGGAACTCCAAATGCCTAGTTAAGAATTGAGACAGGCATGCCTCAAATTCAGGTAAGAGCCTGGAAGATGATGATCATTCATTGGCTTAAAATGCATTTCTTCCCAGAGGGACTGCCCCCACTAGTGTTGACTGACAATTTCCCCTCCCCCTGGAAACAGGCAATTGATCATAAGCTGGGTTCTTATGGACTCTCACCATTATTCTTAATGTCCCTAGGCTTTGATCAAGCAAAGCAAGTAGTAATTAATAGAATGAAGGACATGGAGTTCTAAGAAGAACTAAATAGATTGCCTCTACACAGTAGGGACAGAATCAAACAGGGTGTGTGGGAATCGGCAAGATATCTAAATGACCTTATCTTCCCAAAACAAAGAGTAGCTTTCTTCAGAGCCAGATTTAACATTCTTCCTTCAGCACTCCTCCAGGATAGGTATAAGAGAACACCAATAGCAGAACGGGTTTCTATATGTGGTAAAGGAGAAGTTGAAGATATCTCACATGTTCTGTTACACTGTGAACTATACAGAGTTTGTAAGTCTGCACATATTCTCCCCTTATTAGAGAGTTTGCCAGGGAGGGCAGAAATTTTTTATCTAGGCTTTCTCCTCCAGGACACTAACCCGGTTACCACGTATGCAATGGTAAAGTTCTGTGCTGTTGCAATGTCCATTAGAAAAAAAATGGCTACAGAAGTATAGTTGTCATCTTGTACCAATTATCTGGACATATCTCTAACAATCTTTGAACCATTGTATTTACTCCTATACTTATCGGCTTTGCACCCAGGTAAACCAGGGAGTGACCTGAACCATCTGAGAACATGTATGTTATTTTCTACTTTTAACGTCAATACTTTTTAATTATATCTTAATGTCAGTACTTTTTAACATATTGTAAAAAGTAATCTGTATTGCTGGTCTTTGACTGTAATAAAGATTTACTTACTTACTTACTTACTTACTTACCTAGCATCTCACCTTCTTTCCTTCCGCCTGAAACCATTGTGTAAGACCAAAGTTTGGTTTTTGAGGTTCTTATTATTACATTGGTCTCTTATAGTTTCTCTTAGGGTTAAAGTGCTATTTTATACTGTAAATGTTCCCATGCATCCCATGAAACATCCATCCAATTTTGAGGAGGTTAGAGACTAACAAAGATATCTCAAGCTCCTGCAAAATTAACCATGTTAGGAAAAAAGCCACATTTTAGTGTAATTTTGTTTGAAAGACAAAATAAAGTACTGAAGGCTCAAGATTGTTTATTACTGGTTCAAGATTGTTTTCAAAATCTTTTCAAAGTCTTCCAATCTGTCATACTCCAAATATGTTTGGATTGGGACATATATCTGCATATATTCTTGGTATTTGTATGTAAATGGAAGTTGGACAAATTACAAAAGAATAAAAGTAGGGGATGCAAAGCAATGAATCTATGGGTGCCTTTTAATATACTAATTCGAACCATTCCATTTAATCCTTCACTGTTGTTGACCCCAACAGAAATATATACAGATTTTTTTCCATTTTTTTGTTAATTTGATGGTTACATATGCATCTTATTTAAAATCCATAGTTTACTAGCAATAGGATTAAAGAGAATTTACACTGATTCTTTTTCGTTGCATAAGACGATGAGAATTCTTGGAAAATCTTGTATTTTAAACTGCATTACATATGATACATAAGTACTTTGCACATGTGAAATACTTGTCTCTGCTGAATTTTTTCCGTAATAAATATATCAAGTTAAACTGCTCTGGTCAGGGATAAGTAATGCATTGCCAAAATATATTTCTGGAACCTCTTCATCAGATAGCCAGAGTTTGATCCTGTAATTTGCTCCCGGAACCTTGTGTCAAAGATTATTTTGCAACCTATAATAATTTGTATTGGGATTTTTATTTACTGTTGTGGTTTTTTGGTGCATTGGGTTTTATTTTATTCCTATTCATTTAAAAATATTGTGTTTTAAAACAAAACCCAGACCTCACACTTTAAGTATGGCTACACACTTTTCTATCATTAGTCATCTTACTCTTTCCCACCACTTCAATGTGACCTCTGAATAAAAATATTAGATGAAATGTTCCTCATAACTTTCTGTGTGGAATGTATCAAAGATGCTCAGATTTTGAAAGACTTTCTGACATGTCTAAAAGAGGAATTCTCTTGCAAGAAGAAAACCCAAGAGCTCTGAATAAATTAGACCATGAGAATACTATCAGAAAACTTTTACTTTATAGATTAATTTCACCAAGAGAGGGACTGCCAATTTCAATTATATATTTTTATTTTTAAGATATGTTTAGAGCTTGCTAATTTTATTTTAAATAAAAGAGAAACAGCTAGGGGATCCTTGATCTAGTAATTGCTATTTTAAATAGGTCCAATGAAAATGTTCCATATCCTCATTCGGCTCATAATATATTTCTGCAGTAAATAAAATATCCTAGAGGACAAATAGAATTTTTTCTTTCTCTTCCTTCCTTTTGGCAAATAGGAGTTTTTGTTTCTCTTCTTTCCTTTTGGAAAGCCTTATAAATTATGCATAAATTTCACACCAATTGATGTCTGTGGTGTTTTTTAGCTGAATCAGTGTTAATTTTTTCTCACTATCCACTGTATAAAAACAAGCAAAAGATAGGAACATTCTCTAATGACAAAAAGGAATAGACTTAAAACTGCATTTGGTATTTCTTTCTGAGATGTTATTGCTACTTTTCACTAAGTGCATCACTGATCTTTCATTACCTAGATAGAAGCAATCTGCAAGTGTTGGTTTTAATATAATGCGTTGCATTTCTATATGCTATTTTGAAGTTTTGATATAATTTATGCATTTTGAATATATTGTTTATTGATGAATAAAACCAAAAAATGCAAAGAATTTTTACTACTGAATTTATATTGTTATGTTGATTTTGGAAATGTTAATTAGGTAACTTAAATTGTGAGATTAAACAAACTATTTCCATGTCCTATTCACTATATCAGCTATTTCAAAAATTATGACATCTATTAGGCCCACCCATCTGTCAGGATTTATTTTATTATTTATTTTCTGATGATGTTGCCATCATAAAGGACATCAAATGCCACCCAGGGACAAACTAAAATTAAAGCCATACAATTTTAAGATCTAAAAGCCATAAAATCAGAATTTTTTAAAATCAAGGCAACAATGAGAAGAGATAAGAATTGGTCTATTTGGAAATAACCATAGTAAAAGAAAGATCTGGAGCACCATCTTGACTTCCCAGAGGAAATATTATTCTTCAATATTGTAAGTTGTGAACAAGACAGAAATATTATTGTAAAACCACACCACCCATTTCCAATCCTGTTCGGTAGTTTAGAAGTTAGATGGAATAATATTCAAGTCTTTTCAGAAACATGGGTTTTTCAACTACTTGAAGTAGTTTTTCATTCAACCCCTTTTTTTCCCTCTGTCTCCAAGTGCAAGATATTTATCACATTAATCAAGATAATTTCAATCTCAGAATCAGTCTGAAGCCATATTGAAATAGAGTCATAAAGCATTGATTTTTCTAGTAGAATCTACACTCTAATCATCACAGACCACCTATCACTTGGTTTTCAAATCATTAAAAATTGATCTCCCATTTTGTGGTAAGAGTCATTCAAAAAATCCTTGTTATGTATTGGTTTTTACAAAAGCCTCCTTAAAATTTATCATCAGATTAAAAAACAATTATTGATTCCTAAAATTTACATAGTCTCCTCAAGCAAGATAAACTCTGTTTGGCAAATAACTAGCACTTATAGTTTGAATTAATGTATAGACATCTTGTCCAAGTCCATTAACACTAATTTAGGCAGTTGTGATTACTCAGAACCTCAAAAATTATCTTTGTTTCTGTTATATTTCCTAGTTATTTTTCTCTAAAAAGCAAACTTTTGGTACTCAGGGAGTCAACTGAGCAATATATTCAAACAATACGCTAGAAAAAGGTATACCAATGAATCATATTTTAAACATGCAACAGGGGAAATGTATGAAATACATGATTTGATAATAATTATGTCAGTCATATTTTATGTTTAGCTTCTTTTCTGGCTTTTCCAATTAGGATATAGAGTTTGGTTCCAATGTGCCATTTATAATGTGAATGCAGCCTTCAAGTTGCAGATGATACCCAGTGATCTGTGGGGAAAAGTTAGGTTTTCACAGTTGGGACTGTAGGATGTGACCAGGATATTGGATGAGGTCATTATCAAACATGCAAACACTCATTGGAACTTGAATCAACAGTGTTAGCTTTCATTATTTTTAATAGCTCATTTTGACAAAGCTTAGTCTGTATATACTACAAGTATGTAACTCATCATCAGTGAGATCCTAGGTACCAACCAAAATGTGCCCACAGCACAGTTGGCAATTGCCAGTAATGCTAGAGGGAGTCTGAGGTTGCATTTGCTTTGGGGTGCTGCAACTGCTATTATTCTCCAACAGCAATTCTACTTGGATGAAACCAATGTTTTAGAACAATTTCTACCTTTCAGCATTTGGATGCAAATCAGGCCCAGGCCCCAAGGGGGTGTAGACTTTTTGTTTCCTTGGCTGCTTTGTGGTGCATTTCTTTATCACCATAGGATATGTACATGATCAAGGAGGGAAGGAAAGCTGGAATCTTGCAATTTATTTTTTTCTGGAAATTACATGTTTACAATTTGAAAATAAATATATTAGAATCAGGGTGTCTGTGGCTTTTGAGGAGGTGCATTTTTTATTAAGCAGCTAATCTCTGACAGCTTGTTAAACAAGGGAACCTATTTAGCTGTGCTACTGATGGCTGGGGTGGCGGTGAGGGGGCAGATAAAAAAAAGCACAAGAGCGATAAGAGTACAAAATAGTGAATCAAATATTTATGCATTCTGCTGAAGCTAAGCTTATGTTCTAGAGGGAGAAGCCCTGTTGTGATGGGTCTTCCCCTTTGTTCTGAATCTATTTTTCCAATTGCTCTGACACAGCTGTTGGTTTCACCATCACTCTGACATTGATGAGATTAGAAAGGAGAGGCCTGCCTGCTCAGCATGACCAATGACAAACACTAAGTTTGTATGTATTCTGAGCATGTCGCCCCAAGAGTAAGAGCCCTTTGGACCATGCTTCAATATGCACAAATAGGTTCTTTCAAAATTTAGTAGCACAGGGCTGGCAGGCTTGACAAAGAGCAAATTAATGTCTTCCACTGAGAATACGGGTTACAAAGATTTAACTAGGGATGTAAAAGAAATTGGCCATGAATTTTGGGGGCTGTAGATTTGTGTAATTTGCCAGTATAATTTTGCTGTGGCATGAGGAGCCGTGTTGACTGGAGTTTACTATTGTCTGATCTGAAATCTGCAGGAGGAAAAAAAACCCATTTATTTGGTATATTTCAAAAAGAATGTACATTTATAAAAATGCAAAAAAGGGAACAATTTATTATTTTAAAATGGAGTTATGCAAGGGAAATTTTACAAAGTTTGCATTAAATGTGCATAATATGAAAAATGTATTAAAATCTTTAATAAGAATTATGTGGATTATGGAAAGTTGCATAGAAAAGCTCAATGTAAGATGGAAAATCTGTTCTAAAGACCAAGTTAGTAAAAATTGTTTCCTTCCCTAATTTGTTTGATCCCAATAGCATTAGAGTGCTCAGGTTTGAAATTATTTGAGATTACATTAATTTTAATTCATCTAATTTGGTTGCAGTCCAGATATCTTGATTTAAGTGTCTTATGAATTAAATTGTAAAACCAGAAAATAGTGTGTCAGTACTATTTTCATTGATGAACTCTTGATTTTCAAGGAACCAATAATCCAGTGTAATTTATGTCATTTGATGAAAAAGATAAACAATTATGTATATCATGTTAACCATTTATCTATTGATCTCTGTATCAATGCCAATAGTAATCCCCCAAGGGTGCAGCATACATTTCCCCATCATTTTCCTCATCATTCCCACCATATGTATTACAATTGTAAAAGTTATATGATCCTTTAAAGTAGAAAAAACATTAAACAATTGAAATTGAGTGCTATGAAACAGGATGACACATTAAAACTATTAATAGCCAGTAATAGGTAGATGCAAGAAAACGAGTGAATTTTGAGATCAGAAACTAATTGTAAAATATTTTCTTCATCTTTTTAACTTCCCATGAATTATGATGCAGTCTTGAAGCTTATGCCTTGGAAATAGAAGGCCTTCATCAATCAGCAGTAAGAAAAAACACTAAGGTAGTATAGGAGTTAGGTTGAGAGAATATTCATGCTTTCAGACTTTTGAATGCAACAGAAACCACCTAGATATGATCTGATAGGAATCTTTATTACATGCTAGGATGAAGCTATTTTAAGCAGTTTATTGCCCTCTGTCAACAACAGGGTGTAATTCTCTTTTGTATCTACCCCAGTTTAACTCTGGCACTTCTTTTTTCTGATTTTAGGACGCTTTGACATAGATATACTTTTACATTTGTCAGTCTTGATGCTAAGTGGCTATTTTCCACTAGCATTCCTGCTGTGGAAAAATCCAGCTCTCAGTAACCAACTATTGGCTGTACTGTCTTAGCAAGTCACTTCCCACACATAAGCTTGTTTTAGGAAAAATAGACCGATATCTGCATATTTAAAGTTCAATTTGTTGAATAAATACCAAATTATACATGTATTCTATGAAGTACATATTGTTTACTTCATCCTTTTTTCTGAATGTCTTGTTTTCTTTTATTATATTTTAGTTGTTTCTGTTGTCATTTGTTTTGCTATTAATACTTGGAAACTAAATTAAAAAATAGTGTTCATAGAAAGATGAGGCATATGTCACCAGAGAATATACTAGAATGTACAAAGAGATTACAAATTTATGTTGGAAATATGAACAAGAAGGAATATTTAATAATGTTTGGTGGACATGCAAAAAAGCTATAAAATTTCAGATTCAAATGTATACACTGAATCAGAGGATTTTAAAGATTATTATACAGTTCAGTGTATACACTAAACAAACTGGGAGGGTATGAGTTCTAATCTTGTTTTAGGCACAAAGTCTGCTGGGTTTGTCACTTTTCCTGACCCTTAAGAAGCAGGAAATTGAATAATTTCATAATTACAGATTGCAACTTTATATAAATATATTATTATTAGAAATACAAATACAATAGCAGAGTTGGAAGGGACCTTGGAGATCTTCTAGTCCAACCCCCTGCATAGGCAGGAAACCATATACTGTTTCAGACAAATGGCTATCCAACATCTTAAAGAGTTGGGGCATTCACAACTTCTGGAGGCAAGCTGTTCCACTGATTAATTGTTCTATCAGGAAATTTCTCCTCAGTTCTAAGTTGCTTCTCTCCTTGATTAGTTTCCACCCATTGCTTCTTGTTCTATACTCAGGTGCCCTGGATAATAGTTTGACTCCCTCTTCTTTGTGGCAATCCCTGAGATATTGGAAATATATAAGTTGGTTGAAAGTAATAAATATGACTAATGCTATTAGTTTTATTTGTATTAGATTGTATGATACCCAGGCAGTTTCTGTGAATCAAACCCAATTGAATGGAAGAAAAATAAAATAAAATTGAAACTGGAGGGCTTGGGAAGAGGAATTAAAAGTTGTAAAAATATATTGCAACTTTTTTTATATATGATAACTTTATGAAGATTATTGTATGCATAAATAGGTAAATATTTAGCACTATAATGGAGGAAGGGATGAAAATTGCCAAAATAATTAATTGATTCCTTTGATCACAGAAAAAAACCAATATATTTATTGCTGATTGGAAAATCTTTACAGACTTATGATCTTATGAATCCTAAAAGTTCATAAAAACGAACTTATGATTTGTTTTGATGAGTAGACAGATAGAAACAGATAGAAAGAAAACAGATGCTGTATGCTAAAGTAAGAGGTAAAATTATGCTGGTACTTAAAATTGTTGTAAATGAGCAATTTCTTCTTTATATCTTTTTTCTTTATTTTTTTACTTTTCTTTTACTTTTTTTACTTTCTTCCTTTCTTTTTAAGTTTTCAATCATTTTTTTTTAAAAATGGGAGGAAGGGAGGAAGGAAGGGAAGGAGAGAGGAAGGCTGAGACAGATGTTGCTATAACATCAGTGATGACATATTTTGTTATTGACGTAATTTTTCCTTTATCTACTCTCTCTGCCAATGGAGATTGCAGTTATTGGCATTTTGCCACTGGTAGCAGGAAAAGATGGGAGAAGATGGCCTGAGCTACAGAAAGTCCTTGTTTAGTAACCACAATTGCGAGAGGCAAATCAATTATTAAGTAAACAGAAGCAGCCTTCCTTTGCTTTAGAGAAAGAAAAGTAACCAATTCCAAGATTGGTTACTTTTTCATGACTGTAAGAACTAATAATGGTTGTTAAATGAGGCAATCAGTTGTTAAAAGAGACTGCCCGTACTGGATACCCACTGTTACTCAACATAATTTCTGGATTCCCCAGGTGAGGTCTGTTTCTTCTTTTTAAAAAGTGCAAAATTTCCAGTTAAACAGCAGTCTTAGTTTATTTGCAAGATGAAATTATTCACACTGTTTACAATATCTAGAGAACTTTTGATAGTAGAAAGCCTTAATTCACAAATAGCTTCTGCTTTTTCTTTTTCCTGCTGTGGCCTTCCTAGCCATAGAAAGCTTTGTTCTTTCTATCTCCTATCCTTAATCTAGTTAAGATCACATTTTACTCTAAGTAGCAGTGTACTTCTGATACATCTCTAAATGCCAAAAAATTACTTGCTAAATCCAATGTGGTTTAGTTCTTTAAATGCAAAAGGGTGTTGAGGGGAAAAATAGCAAAGCTTATGACAAATGTCTAAAGCTGCATCTATATTTCCAACAATATCTCTGAAAGTTACATAACACTTTTAAGAGTTCTAACAATATAAAATAATACAATGATGACTCCTGCTCACTGCTTTGGTTGAAAAATGTGCCTTTCTGCTAATGGAAAAAGACAAAAGTAAGTAATAAGAGACCATTTTGATAACCATTTTGATAAGGAATAATTCATGATTCATGAATTTTTATTTTATGAAAATAATATGCCAGGAACAATTTGAATACATATGTTCCAAAACATTTGGGACCTCTACATTATAATATCCTGGTATACAGGATTAGATAGCTTAACCTGGTGTAATTCCTTTCAGTGGCATCAACAGTTTTCATAAATCTAAATAAAGTAATTGTCAACAAATTTAAGTTAATGGTCATAACTTGATTAAAGTCCCTTCCCTTTTCTTTGTGTATTGCTATCACATGCACAAAAAAGAGACACCAATCATATGATCATAGCCACTATCTTGACTTTTTAACCTCCCCTTACCAATATACTGATTCCTTCCAGAAGATTCCAGATATATTTGCAATATTGTAGTAAATATGGATTTAGATTTATATGTATGGTAGGCAGACTAACCATTACTGATATTCTAATGAAACATTAAGAGATTGTTTGCAAAGCAAAAAAAAGAACACCCTTATGTACCACTCAGTTATGACCCACGGAAACAAAAACAATATATTTAAAATGGTTATGCAATAAGAACGTTCCAAAATAATTTATATTATCTACATTATTGCATTCATTTTCAATTTCCTTTTATACAAAATGGAATCAATCCTCTTTTTTCTTTTTCAGAAAAGCCATTGTATGTTCTGAAGGATAATTACTCTGAAGAAACAAATATTTCAAACATAATGTAAATATTATTAAAGGAGTAATAGAATTATTGTTTTTTAAATGGCTGCAACATTTATTGAAGATAAGTCATCAATTTTTTTTCTTCCTTTGATTATTCATTAATGCGGCTAAAAAAATACATCAATCTCTGAAGATTTCTGAAGAATAAGTAGCAGGCTTCTAAGCGCCATAGATAGGGTTACAAATGGATTCAGTCGTCTTCACTCATATTTTGATATGATATTATGCTTAGAGGTTTGGAACTTGAACGACAATATACTACACTTAAAATGATATTCCTTTAAATTTAATTGATTTGTAAATGAAAGCAAGGGCTAAAAGCCTTGCCAGCAGCTAAATTGGTGGCATCATACATACCTTTTTCTTTGTGTAAGAAATAATGAATTAAATAATTGCCTATGTTATGTGATAAGCTACCGGTATTTATTATTCCGGTTATTAACTCTAATAAAAAATGAAAATGATTTTCTGCAAAATATTTGAGCAAATGTTAGCAGACATATTCATATTTTAAAATGATATTTTAAAGTATGATAAAAAATACTTGGTCAGAATTTTGATTTTATAGCAAGTATCAGCATTGTGACTGTACATTTTCCATCCTGGCAGAAGAATATTTTACTCAATTTGTCCGTTGTAGGCATAAAGCTTTTTATACCTGAGACTGTCAAAAGACCCCCAGATCTCTTTTACTGTGAGATTAAGAATATTTTAGATAGAACATGCATTATAAAATCTATCCAGTTCAGATATAAAATAAGTGATAGGCTCAACTAAATGTCTATCACTAAATGTACTTCATTTTTATTAGCTGATAAACCTATTGGCTTTTTATAAAGGGGTGTGTGGAGTTTATATTCAAAAATTCACTTTCTGTTTTATTCAGCATTTCCAAACACACTTTTTTTAACCTTTAAATTTTTTATTAGTTTATCAAAATATAAAATACAGAAAAAAGAAAATAATAATAGGAAAATGGGAAAGGGAAAAAGAAAAAGAAAAAAGTGCAGGGGAAAGGGAAAATGAAAGAAAAGCATTGACTTCTGATTCTTTTTGATGCAGTAGAATAAGATAATAACTTAGAACCTCACCTTTTTCCTTTTACATAATAATGTATACAAACCACTTCTATAACAAAAAACCTCTCTAATCAATAAAATCCCAAATCAAAGTTTCATTTTATTCTAATCTCAAGCACAAAGTCCAAAAGCGGTTTCCAAGTAAAAACAAAATTGCATTATTTTCTTTAATTAAAGCAGTCAATTTATCCATCTCTGCTAATTTCATCACCTTTTGTAGTCCTTCCATTTTTGTATATAAAGTATTCTTGCTGCTGTCAGCATATAAAACATTAAAATTCCATTTTTTTCCAACTCTTTATCCATCAAAGTCCAAAAGAAAAGTTTCTGGTTTTATCTTTATATTCTCTAGCATCTCTCAACACACTTACGATTCTTTGAAGTATAGTATCAAACTTCCACGGACATATTATTTCCTAGGGCTTTAAATACAAAGTAGTTATTTTCAGTTAATTCTTTGAAACAAAATAGCACATTTCTTTTTAAGAAAAAATAAATCTATAAAGATTAATTGTCACAATGTAATATCAAAAGACTAAAGAATTAGTGTAGGATGACATAAAATTCACCAACTTATTTCTACATCTAAACAATCTAAAACTGCATGTCTGATATGAAACAACTGTTTCAATTAATGTTTCAGTTTTTGATCACTGCAGTGCAGGGGTGGGTTCCTGCCAGTTCCACAAATCTACAGTGCCGTTTAGAACCGGTTCCAGCTCCCTCCCGTCCGTCCGCACATCATCAAGATGAAGAGTGAGAGGAGGAATTCTGGGAGTTGAAGTCCACAAGTCTTAAAGCTGTCAAGTTAGAATACCCCTGGGATTTTTTCTAAAGGGTTAGGGGTGCAAGGGTCTTGTAACTTGACAGCTTTAAGACTTGCACACTTCAAATGCCTGAGTTTCTAAGCCAACATTTTGGTTGCTAAGCAAGTGTGTTGTTAACTGAGTTTCACCATATTTTACAAGTTGGCCATGCCCACCCAGTCACATGGCGGCAAGCCACTCCCACAAAGCAGGCCAGAAGAGGTTCTAAATTTTTTTAAAACCCAACACTGCTGCAGTGGCTTCAGCATCACTTCTTCCATGCATTCTTCCAAATTTAATGAGTTGCTAACTCATATTTAACATAGATTATGATTCTTATCCCTTCACATTTTATGGTTCTTCCTAGTTCTGAGTTCCACTTATAATTCTGTTACCAAAATCAGAGCCAGTTAAATGAGGAATGTAAGATGTCTTCTGTCAAATTACCTTGTTAATAGAATACCTTGTCCAGAAATATTATGCTGATCTGTATGATGAAATTCTTTTTCTTTGTGATTTACTGTTTTTGATTTATTAATATTCTAGGACAGTGATGGTGAACCTTTTAGAGATAAAGTGCCTAAATTGTAAACCCAAGCCCAATTATTTATCGCAAAGTGTCAACATGGCAATTTAACCTGAATACTAAAGTTTTAGTTTTTTAAAAAAACAACTCATATGTGATTAACATATTTTGTCTTTAAAAAAACACAAAAACAATTTTTAATGATATAAACAACTTTTTATTGAAAAGTAAAAGTTCGCATTTGGCATGCTTTTGATTAATGTGACTTTTGCTGTTGTATGCATGCTGATAATTTGTCTAACCTTGGCTCATACTTTGTAAGCTTTAGAGCAATATATGCAGCACTCAGGTCATCTGTTAGTCTGTTTCTGGTGTCAGATTTGGTATAATTCAAAGTTGAAAACAGCTGCTCACAAGCATAAGATGATCCAAACAAAGTAAGGAAAGCTATCCCAAGTGCTTTCATTGACTTAAAATTATTTGGCAGAGAATTCCACACTTTAAGAATTTTATTTTCAGAACTAATTGTGCTGTCCTTTGCCATCCCTTCTATCTTCTCAAGTGTTTCACACAGGTCATAGAATTTATTTTTCCAGATATTTTTCTTGAAATTCCAATAACTCAATTTTCAGATTTCCTAAATCTAACCAGTCTAAGCAGGAAAGTTCACATTCCTCAAATTTGGCTTTATCTGGAGAAGTAAGAAATTACAGGGTTGTCTCCATCTTACGAAATTGTAAAAATCTGTTACTAAAATTCATCTTTGCAGCTGCTACAATGCTAGAAAATTCCTTGTAGATTTCCTGATGGATTGTAGGATTGTCTGCAAATGTAGAATTTTCTAAATGCATTTTAAGAACTGTATAAACCAGATGTTGCCCCACCATAGAAGGTGCCCCATCACTAGTAATTGAAACCATTTTTTTCTGGTCTTATGTCTTGTGACAAAAAAGCCCCTATCACAGCATTCTAGATAAGTATCCCTTGTGTTTTTTCAGGCAAGGACACCAGTTTCACCAGCTTTTTTCTTGATGTCACCAACAGCATTAACACAAAATTACTGTTAGCCTTGCATAATTATTTATATCGGTGCTGTCATTCAAGCACATGGAGTAACAGATTGCCTTTTGTAAGTCAGTAGTGAGCTGCTGATTAACATCACTTGCCATGCGCTGGACTCGATCTTTAGCAGTATTTCTGTTAAGTGGCATCTCAGAGATGTGTTGAATAATTTTATCCTTGTTTGGGAAATCATGAAAAAGGGAATTAGTCCCAGAAAACGTGGAGATTTTGATAATATTCCCATCAGAGAGGGGCTTACCATGTTTTGCTATGCAGTGTGAAATTTGAAAACTGGCAGCAGTCAGTTCTAGAAAGATAATTGCAAAATCTAAGAATCAATCTAGGAATGATATAACAGAATTATTGTTGAAAAAAATTGGAGAAAGTAGTTGTCACCTTCAGCTGCATAAGAAAAGCCAAGGTATAATATAATGTGAATTTCTAAGTTACAGGTAAAGCCAGTTAATTTTGTGTTTATAATTCTGTTTTCTTTCTTGTGTATCAGTGGTGGGTTTTAAATTTTTTTAGAACCTCTTCTGTAGGTGTGGCCTGCTTTGTGGGAGTGGCTTGCTGGCCATGTGACTGGGTGGGAGTGGCTTTCCAGTCATGTGACTGGGTGGGTGTGGCCAACTTGTAAAATGTGGTGAAACTCAGTTAACAACGCTCTTGCTTAGCAATGAAAATGTTGGCTCAGAAATTCTGGCATTTGAAGTGTGCATGTCTTAAAGCTGTCAAGTTACAAGACCCTTACACCCCTAACCCTTTAGAAGAAAACCCCAGGGGTGTTCAAACTTGACAGCTTTAAGACTTGTGGACTTCAACTCCCAGAATCCCTCCTCTTGCTCTTCAGCTTGATGATGTGTGGACAGGCAGGGGGAGGGAGCTGGAACCGGTTCTAAATGGCACTGTAGATTTGTGGTGCCTCTTCTATAGAAGAGGTTAGAACTGGCAGGAACCCACCCCTGTTGTATATGTTTTTCCATGAGAAAAGTCCACCCGCCAGAAATCCAGCCATTGATTTAACTGTAAAGTCTACCTTTATATATAAAACCTGACAACTATACAATGTTCAACAAATCATATTAAAAGTTGCATAAGGCACACTGATTACACAATAAGGCACACTGAGTACACAATAAAAGGCTTGTCTGGAAATCTGGCTTTAGTGGTTAAGATATTTTATGATCATATGAACCTTCCTCTAGCAGCATCCCGAAGAAACCATAACTGTTTTCTAATTTCTGACTATACAGAAATACACTCTGCTCAAAATATATGAAATGAAAACTGATGAAAATACCAATGCATCCAGCAGAAAAAAATTCACCTCCTGGATAAGGCTACCAGATATGAAGGGCAAAACTCCAAATGACCATTAAATGGCAGCACAGATACGGAAAAGTTTAAACTTTCGTCACAGTGTTCTAGTTCTCTGAAGTGTTCCAGATCAGATCTGGAATCTTAGTAAAGACATAGTACTGCATTCAATTTGTATACCTTTTTAAAGTCTCCTTTCCCATGTATTCTCAGAATTGCCACATTTAAGGGGCTTGATGTTACATAATTTTATGCACCCATCGCTAGCCTGTTTTTCTAAGATGCAAACACAGATTAGCAAGATTGAATAATGTCTCCTTTATTATACAACATTATGAAAAAAACACATTTACAGGACAAGGCAGTAAGTGCCAAAATAAAGACAGAGTAAGTTGAATTTAAGCATTATATTTCTGTCTTGTTTTTCTTTGTAAACTATAAACTTCCACTTTAACTCTTGATTGGTGAACTGGTCTTCTTTTACTTATGCCCCTCTACCCCAGTATTTAAGTAAAAAATAAAATAAAATAAAATTCTTAAAACTAAAACCATTTCCATCCTCTTTTCCACTCAGATTTTGACAATAAGCAGCACAGATCTTTTTATCAATTTTAAACAAATCCTATCACTCTATGACATGCATTTAAGTGGAGTGGGATGGGATGATTTTCATGGGGACAGAAGAGGGACTTGACTTCGAAGGCTCCACTCCCAAGGCTCCCCTCTCTTCCTGCCTATAGCTGTAGGCATTGAAAGCCTGGCTTTCTCACACCAAGGATCAATAGAGTTGCAGTACTTCAGCCCTCCTGGATGCTGTCATCTTGTAAACATGCTGCCGGGTTGGAGCCTGATTCCAGAAGTGGTCCAGGAAAGCGTGGAGGTTGGTGAAGTGGATGCTGCATAGGACGCATGAAGCAAAGTGGCTTGCTGCTTGGCCTGTGCTGGTTGCCCCTTCTCCAGATGTCTGCAGATGTCCCAGACTGTTGGGGTGATGGCACGCATGCCCAAAGAGAGGGTTCTGTGTGCCACCTCTAGCACACATGCTATAGGTTTGCTATTAGGGCTCTAGGATCTAATATGGGTGAGTCATTGAAACAGAAGTTTAGTCTTCCAGACATTCAGACTCATGCTGGAGCCCATCCTCAGGAAGTTTGGAAGTTTGGAAGTTTATTAGCATTTGTATGCCGCCCACTCCCAGCGGGACTCTGGGCGGCTTACAGACAACAAGGGAATATAAAAATTAAAAATAGAAATACAGTTATTTAAAATTACATGACATACATACCACTTAAAATGGGGCTGGATGCTGATCAACAGCCCCAGGCCTGCCGGAACAGTCAGGTCTTAGTAGCTTTACGGAAAGCCGGAAGAGTAGTGAGGGTCTGGATCTCTATGGGGAGATCATTCCATAGGGCCGGGGCAGCAACAGAGAAGGCCCTCCCCCCGGGGGTCACCAGCCGACATTGACCCGCTGATGGCACCCGGAGGAGGCCCAATCTGTGTGATCTTATCGGTTTTTGGGAGGTAAATGGCAGGAAACGGTCTCTCAGGTAACCAGGTCCTAAACCATGTAGGGCTTTAAAAGTAACAACTAGCACCTTGAAGCGTGTCCGGAGACCAATGGGGAGCCAGTGCAGCTCACGGAGGATAGATGTAACTAGCAATACACCCATTATTGCTCGTGCGGCTGCATTCTGGACCAACTGCAGTCTTTGAGCACTCTTCAAGGGCAGCCCCATGTAGAGCGTGTTACAGTAATCCAGTCTTGAGGTGACGAGGGCATGAGTGACCATCCGAAGGGCCTCCTGGTCCAGGTAGGGTCGCAACTGGTGCACCAGGCGAACCTGGGCAAAGACCCCCCTGGTCACAGCCGACAAATGATGTTGTAACATCAGCTGCAGATCCAGGAGGACTCCCAAATTGCGAACCCTCTCTGAGGGGCGTATAATTTCACCCCCCCCCAGGTTAAGAGATGGATTAACTGGACCATCCTTGGGAGGGAACATCAATAGCCACTCAGTCTTGTTGGGATTGAGTGCAAGCTTGTTCGCTCCCATCCATACCCTGACAGCCTCCAGGCACTGGAACATCACTTCTACTGCTTTGCTGAGTTGGCACGGGGTGGACAGATACAGTTGAGTATCGTCCGCATATTGGTGGTATTTAATCCCGTGCCAGCGTATGATCTCACCCAGCGGCTTCATGTAGATGTTAAATAGGAAGGGGAACAGGACCGAGCCGTGCGGCACCCCATAATTGAGGGGCCTAGGGGTCGATCTCTGCCATCCAACCAACACCGACTGCGACCTGTCCGAGAAGTAGGAGGAGAACCACCGTAGGACAGTGCCTCCCACTCCCACCTCTCGCAACCGTCGCAGAAGGATACCATGGTCGATGGTATCGAAGGCCGCTGAGAGGTCAAAAAGCACTAGGAAAGAGGAATGACCCCTATCCCTGGCTCGCCAGAGATCATCGATCAGTGCGACCAAAGCAGTTTCCGTGCCATAACCAGGCCTGAAAGGGATCCAGATAATCAGTTTCATCCAAGGTCCTTCGGAGTTGAAAGGCCACCACCTTCTCAACAACCTTCCCTACGAAAGGGAGGTTAGAGACTGGATGATAGTTGTTCAAAATGGCTGGGTCCAGAGAAGGTTTCTTCAGGAGGGGTCTCACCACCGCATCCTTTAAGGCAGTGGTCCCCAACCCCCGGTCCGCGGACCGGTGCCGGGCCGTGGAGTACCTGGCACCGGGCCGCACAGCGGCCGGGGGCCATGATCGCTCTTTTAAATCCGCTCCTCTTAAATGCATTTCTCTCCCCCCCTTTGGTCCCACCCTCGGCTCTCTCTCCCTCCCTCCCTCGCCGTCTCCTCCCTTCTCTCCCCCCCCTCCCGCACCGATCCATCGCCAGGGAAAGAGAGAGAGAGTGAGAGAGGGAGGGAGTCAAGAAAACTGTTCCGGCCGCCGCTTAAATGACTCAGTAACTTTTGCGCTTGGATCTGCTTTTTCAAACCTCCCCCAATCATCATCGCCTTCCTTCCCGCCCTGCCGCGCTTGGTCTGGCTCTTTTCTTTTTTTGCTCTCTCCTCGGCTTTTCCTGCTTTCTCCCTGCAATTTTGTCACCCAGATGCATGCTGTGGTTTGCGAGTGCGGCTCGGTTTTATGTGTCCGCTTCTCTCCCTTTTCTCTCCACACACCCTCCACCTCCATTTAATTATTTTTTTTTAAAAGAAAGAAAACCGTAGTTCTGCCAATTGCAAAAAAAAAAAAAAAGTGTGTGTGCGTGCATATCTGCCGGCGGGTGTGTGTTTGTGTGGTGTGTGTGTGTGTGTGTGTGTGCGCGCGCGTGGAGAGAGACAGGTTGGAAAGGAAGGACAGGACTGGCGGTGTGTGTTTCTGCAGCCCCTCCGGTGGAGGCTGCACTAGCCATCAGATCTGGTGTTTTTTTTTTCCCCTCTCCTTTTTCCGGCAGGTCGTTTTAATCCTTGCTAATTACTTTCTGTTCTTCGCTTGCCAGCTTCCTTCCCACCCTCCTTCCTCCTCCTCCCCCCCCCCGCCGGGTGCGCCTCCCCGCTTTTACTCCCAAACAGTTATATATTTATATATATATATTTATTTTCTCTCTCTCTATGGCATTCGCGCGCGCGCGCGCTCTGTTCTTTGCCCGCCGAATGTGGTGGGGAGGGGCAGGGCGGGCAGAAAGGTTGGTCCAGGTTGAGGGTTCAGGATGGTCTTTGAGGAACATAAGTCTGTCCGGGTGGGGGGGGCATATTAAAGCACTTTATATTTATGTAATTGTATTTTATTTTGTAAGGCATGTTTAAATACAATAAAATAAAAGTTGTTTAATCAAAACAATCTGATATATAAACAATCAATGTGTCGTCGCGAACAACGCCCCCCCACCCCTGCGCGCGCTCAGCGGGCCACGGTAAAATTATCAAAGGCTGACTGGTCCGCGGCGATAAAAAGGTTGGGGACCACTGCTTTAAGGGGTGCAGGAAGAATCCCTCCTGAAGAGAGGTGTTAACAATTGTCTGGAGCCAGCCATGTGTCACCTCCCTGCTGGTTGAGACCAGCCAGGAGGGGCATGGTTCCAGTATACAGGTGGAGGCACTCACCACTCCCAAGGCCTTGTCCACTTCCTCAAGAGTGACAAGTTGAAACTCGCTCCATAAAATCCGCTCAAGACTTTCCCCTGGAGCCTCGGTTGGTACCGTCCAATTGGAGTCCAGGTCCGTCCGAATCCGAGCGATTTTATCCAACAGAAACTGGACAAATTTCTCAGCTCTACCCTGGAAAGAGTCATCCGCATCCCTCCCTTTCAGAGGGAGTGGGCTATTCTAAACAGGGCGGTGGGCACGATTCTGCGGATGCAATAAGAGCAGAAAAATGCGCACATTTTGCCGCCCCTATCGCCACTAGATAAGTCCTAATAAAGGCTCTTAATTGTGTTCAGTTGGATTCAGAGTTACTGGCCCTCCAGCGTCACTCTAGGCGTCTCTTTTGGCACTTCATCTCCCGGAGTTCCTCAGTGAACCAAGGAGCCCTCCTGGATCCACTACCGCATAGAGGCCGTAAAGGCACAATCCGGTTTAGAGCCTCCGCCGCCGCTGTATTCCAAGCAGTGACCAAGAACTCCGCCGGACTGTGGACGAGAGCATCAGGTATTTCACCAAGTGCCGTCTGAAATCTCATAGGGTCCATCAGGTGCCTGGGGCGGAACCACCTAATCGGTTCTCCCTCCCTATAGTGGGGGATTGGTTTCCGAAAGTCAAGCCTCAGTAGGAAGTGATCAGACCATGACAAGGGCAAGGTCTTAATGCCCTTCAAATCTAGATCACGTCTCTACTGCTCCGAGAGAAATACGAGGTCAAGCGTGTGACCTGCTGTATGAGTCGGACCCCGAATTACTTGGGTCAAGTCCATGGCTGTCATGGAAGCCATGAACTCCTGCGCCCCATCAGAGCGTTCACCGAGCGAAGGCAGGTTGAAATCCCCCAGAACAATAAGCCTGGGGAACTCAACCGCTAGCTCGGCTACTGACTCGAGGAGCACAGGGAGGGCTGTTGTAACTCTGTTGGGAGGTAGGTACATTAGCAACAAGCACACTTGACCCCCAAGGTCCAACTTCACCAACAGGGACTCACACCCGACAAGCTCCGGAGCAGGGATCCTACGAGAAACTTTTCTCTACTAGAATATGTGTTTTGGACTATTTTATGCATAGTATTTATGTGATGCCTGGTTGTGTGTAATTTTTTATTTTTTATTGGGGTGTGAATGGCTGGCTATTAAGTTGTTGGCTGTTGTTTCCTTTTGTAGGTCCTAAATATCTGGTAAGCTGGTAATAAATCAGCATTTCTGATGAAAGACAAGGGGCCCATTTCTCAGGCTTCAATCATTTCCCTGGCTATCTTTTTGTGTCACAAGATGAATTCACTCACAGCCCCGAACTCCTGATATTGGTGTGTGGTGCTTGGAATAATGTGTGCATGGATTGTGTTCACAGTGTGGTGCAAGGGGCAAAATTTGCCTACACTCACGTAGAGTTGCTAAACATCGGGCTTGCAAGTCAATCCAGAATTACAATCAATTTTCAGCAATCCTATAATATACTGAACTGCACGGTGAGGCCTCCAGGATCTCTATGGATTGTTGTCGGATTGGGTAGGCACAGATGAAAACAAAAGGAATGGAAACAAAAGTGCAGCCGAAGAGCCAGTCTCCTGGCTCGGCTTTGAAGACTAGCACTGCCTAGTGTCGCATGCCAGATCTCTTGTCCACAGAATTGACAAATTAGAACTGCAGATGGCAGCAAACAGGCTTTTCCGTGAAAACTGTGTGATGATTGTCATGGAAACCTACCCTGTTTCCCCAAAAATAAGACCTTCCCGGATAATAAGCCCAATCGGGCTTTTGAACACCTGTGCTAAAATAAGTCCTCCCCAAAAATAAGCCCTCCCCAAAAATATTGCAACACAGCAGCAGCCATAAGGTGACCACGCTTGCCACCTCCTGCACCTCAAAAATAATAAGACCTCCCTGAAAATAAGGCCAAGTGCTTATTTTGGGGGTCATGGTACACCCATCTGTACCCAATGTGGCAGTGGGGTTGACAAGCCATGTCACTTATCACTCCGACAGAAATGGCGACTCCAGTAAGAGCAAGGGAGGAGGACTCTGTATCTATATACATAGTAACTGGTGTGTCGACAGCAGAGTAATGTATATTTATTGCTCCCCAGATGTGGAACTGATGACTGTCACATGTAGGTCATTTTATCTGCTTAGAGAAAGCACCATGATAATTATTATAGCGGTTTATATTCCACTTGATGGAAATATCAGCATGGCACTTTCTAAGCTATATGACATCATCTCCAGGCAGCAGCAAATTCATCCAGAGGCCACTCTTGTCATGGCTGGGGACTTCAGTCAAGCCTTTCTAAAGACAGTCCTCCCTAAGTTCGTGCAGTATGTGCAGTTCTCCATCATAGGGAAGAACACTTTAGACTGTGTGTACTCTAACATGAAACAGGCATACAGAGCAATCCCGCTCCCACACCTGGGTACATCCAACCATCTTTCACTGCTGTTATCCCCAAAGTATTCTCAAGAAAAGAATTCAGCGAACCATGCAAATGGTTAAAATCTGGCCAGAGGGTGCTCTCAGTCAACTGCAGGAATGTTTTGAAACTACTGAGTGTATTTAAACATCAAGACCTGCGTGAATACACTGATGCCATACTCTTGTACATCAAAGCATGCACTGACAGCGTAACAATGGATAAGTGCATCAAAGTCTATGGGAATTGTAAACCCTGGATGACTGCTGAGGTACAGATGCTTCTGAGAGCCTAAGATTCTGCCTTTAAGGCAGGGGACAGTGATAAGGAGTGTGATAGATACAGAGAGGCCAGGGCAAACCTTAGAAGAGGCATTAAGATGGCAAAACAACAATACAAACATAAGGAGAACCATCTGGCAGACAACAACCCAAAGAAAGTGTGGCAAGGACTACAGTACCTAACTAACTATAAGGGCAACAAGAGGAACACGGTCAACACTGATGTCTCATTGGTGGAGGAGTTGAACACCACCTTTGCTTGCTACAAGATGAAAAGATCAGATCCCATAGCCGCTGCCACTGGCCTTCTGATTCCCAGCCACTCACTCTCTATCAACACCAACACCAAGTGAGAGCTGTATTGAAGGCTGTGAATCCTAGTAAAGCTGCAGGTCCAGATGAGGTGCTGGGGATAGTGATAAAGAATTGTGCCAGTCAATTAGCAGGGGTCCTGACAAGGATATTTAACACCTCTCTGCAAACAGCTTGTGTTCCATCATGCTTGAAAGCAGCCACTATTGTATCAGTCTCAAAGAAAACAGCAATTAACTGCCTAAATGACTACAGACCTATCGCATTAATGTCTATAGTGATGAAAGGCATTGAGGGATTGGTTCTCCAATCCCTTAGGACACATCTCCCACCAGACTTTGAAAACCATCAGTTTGGCTACAAGAGAACAGGTTGATGATGCCGTAGCTACTGCTTTAGATTCTGTAGCAAGCCATCTGGAGAACCTCAGGAACTATGTCAGGATGCTTTTCATAGACTATAGCTTAGCCTTCAATACCATTCTGCCAAGCATCCTTATTGAAAAGCTGATGGACTTGGATTTTCTTCTTCCATCTGCGACTGGATCAAAGACTTTCTGAGGGTTGTGTCTGTCATATCCACCTCCCTGAAGCTTAGCACTGGCTCCCCACAGGGCTGTGTGCTCAGTCCCTACCTGTATTCACTGTACACACATGATTATATGTCATCTGACTCATCCACTGTGATCATTAAGCTCGCAGATGACTCCACCATATTGGGTCTCATTACAGGTGGAGACAAAACAGTATACATGGGGGAGTTTCAAAAACTATCCCCATGGTGCTTAAAAAACAACCTGCATCTAATTATCAGCAAGACCAAGGAGATTGGACTTCCAGAGAAAGAGAGAACAACCTGCCCCATTTTACATTAAGGGGGGCTGGTTAGAGAGAGTCTATTCCTTTAAATTCATAGGAGTCCATCTCAATGAAGACATGACCTGGAAAAACAGCACGACCCAGGTGTCCAGGAAGGCCCAATAGAGACTCTATTTCCTTAGGTCTTGCATAAAAACAGGATGGAACAACAACTGATGACCTCCTTTTACCAGTGCACAATAGAAAGTGTCCACACTTATTGACAGTCACAGATAGAAAAACATTACAGAGGGTGGTGAGCATAGCACAAAACATTGTGGGTTGTACCCTGATACCATTAGATGATATCACTAGGGCTCGCTGCCTTAAAAGAGTGAGGAAAATCCTTAGGGACAACTCACACCTTAGACACTACTTCTTTAACCTACTAACATTGGGAAGGAGATATAGAAGCATAGCCAGCTGCACAAACACTGAAGAACAGTTTCTATCCATGGGCTGTCAGAATCCTAAATGTGAAATAACATCATAACTACATAGTATGATGGACTTGCAGGGCCAGTGTAACATGTTCACATGGTGTTTGTTAATATGATTTATTGGATTAGAGATTTTCTGTATTCACTATGAGTTGTATTGTGTTGGAGGGGGGGGCTGCACTGAGGGACCTCAACTAATTTCATTGTACATATGTTGTGCACTGACAAATAAATAATTCTAATTCATTCTATCTTTGTACCTACTCACTGCTCAACCAACAATCTTAATAGTTGTAAAATTGAATGTATGTCCTTGTTCATTGCAAATTGAGGCTACCAATAAGTTTGGGTCTCCTTATTTGACCACTCACTTGTGTTCTTGCAATTGGGGATTACCTTCCTCCCCATCTGCCCTACATGGTCACAGGGCAATCCATGTAGGGGATCCAGTAGATTACATTAGAAGTATCTCCCACCTTCAATTAATACACACACATGAGATATATGCAGATAATACAAAGAGTACATGCAATCCATTATCCCAAAGGTGGTTTTTCAGGAGGCAACTGGACTTTTTTTTTCCTGAAGATGTTTCACTTCTTAACCGACAGGATAGTGGAGAATGGAAAATTTATATTCCTGGCAGATAGATGGTCATCTGCATCCTTTTAGAGGGTCATTGAAGCACTTGGAGGTTTATCTGTGTCCTCAGGGTCACCTGTGTAGTGCTCCTGTATAGTGCTCCATCTTGCAATTTTTTTCTCTGGAAATCCATTCCTACTCCCACACCATTCAAGGGGGGTTCATCCCAAAATTATAGCTAAAACAGCAAACTTTTATGTAGCTGTTGTTGTTTTTGGTTAGGAAACCATTGAAAATAAAAGTACTATAATAATGATATAAATCAATCAGCATTTTGATTTCAATCAAACAATCATAGCAAGCAAGATACAACTACATAAATAATGTTCTATAGGGAGAACGAGGTGGGCAAGGAAGGACTGAGGCAAGACAGGTTCAGTTAAACAACAGCCGTTAACAATAACAATGAGGCAACTCTTGGAAATGGCAACAGAGAAATCTCCACTTAACAGCTCTTTGTATATGAGCTGTCAAACAGGGCAACCAATTGCAATGCGTCATTCTCCCGTCAAATGCTCAGCCAATCAGGAGAGTTTCTGTGTGGGCACATTTGTGTAGTTGCGAACATAACAAATAAAGTATAGTGTAGCTAGGTGGATATGACCTCGTAGATGACCCTCACTCTGTCAAGGACCTTAGAATACTCAATACAAATGATTTAAATGCTAGAACTCATTGTAACAGCATTGCCAAAAAGGCATTAAGAGTTGTTAACCTAATCTTACAAATCTTCTCTGGTAATTGTCGTGCTAACTAGGGCACACAAAACCTTTGCTAGACCAATTCTCAAATACAGCTAATCTGTCTGGAATCTGCACTGTATATCGGTCATTAATACAATTGAGTGAGTCCAGAGGTATTTCATGAGAGGAGTACTACACTCGTCTGCTCGCAACAGAATACCCTACACCACCAGGCTTGAAATGTTGGGCTTGGACAACCTAGAACTATGCCACCTACGGACTTGAGTGTAGAACACAAAATTATCCGCTACAACGTCCTACCAATCAATTACTACTTCAGCTTCAATCGCAGCAATACAAGAGCACACAACAGATACAAAGTCAATGTAAACCGCTCCAAACTTGATTGCAGAAAATATGATTTAAGCAACAGAGTGGTCAATCCCTGGAATGCACTACCTGACTCTTGTTACATTTTCAAATCCCCATAACTTTAATCTTAAACTATCTACTATTGACCTCACTCCATTCCTAAGAGGTCTGTAGGAGGGGTCTGCATAAGCCCACCATCATACCTACTGTCCCTGTCTTACTGTCCCCATTTAGTCGTACCAATTTCATTCATATTCATCTATATTCTTATACATATTATCTTGTAAACAATTGACAAATCAAATAAATAAAAATAAAATAAACATAAACATAAAAACTAAGATTTCTTTGCAAATGTGATTTATATTAGTTTAATGAACTGGAGAGAGAAGTATTAAGTTTCTTGACTTGGGCAAGGGATGGACAAAGTTTATTATAACCTTTGATTTTATTATTCTAAAGTAGTCTGAATAATCTAACTTGGTAGTAGTTTATAGATTACTCAATTAAAAACAGGTCCCAAAAGTCTGCTGTTACATGTAGTAATCTTCTGAACCAATAGCTTGCTTTTTGAAAAATACAAAATGTGAGAGGCTTTCTGAATTTTGTGAGTAATATTATGATGTAATATTATTGTACAGTTGTAATCTCTCACTTAGCACAGCTTTTTTGCCAAAATTAGTAACTTGTTGGCATTATGAAAACTACTCCTACTTTACAAACTGATTGCTACTGAGGCAAATTCATGCCCAAACATTCGATTAATACTGCTGCCACAAGGGAAGGAAGTCACTGCTTTTTCATCTTATTTCTGTCTTTTCATCACTCCTAAAAGCAATTTCCTAATATCATTCTGTTGTTAATTGCCAATGAAACTAATTCAGTGAAAGAGTTAACATGCTGACTTACAGCTAGGTAAACTTTAAGGCAGCTGATAAAATGTAGAGTGATTCAAAAATAAATTTGAAATTATATTTTAATATAACCCTTGGATGATTATGGAAAGCACAAAATAACTGTAGTGCAATCTTGACTTTTACAGTAAATATTTACTGTGATAGGGATGGGCCAAAATGTGTGTCTCTCTCTTCACCTTGAAGTTGCAGGAACTTCCCAGTGTTTTCTTAGAGAATATATGCAGCAATTACCTTCACAAGTTTTGTTTCTCAGAGGTAATAAAACTGGAGTGAAATTAAGAAGTATTGCCTTCCTTCACTCAGACTAGATTTGTATTAAAACTGTGGTTCTCCTACCTGCACTTTAGACCTCTAGAGAGAAAAAAAGAGGAGACCATCAGTCTTCTAGTCACTAGTGGGACTCAGTATTATCAATTCCATGAAGTTGTATAAATGTAAGAAGAGGGAAAAAGATAGTTTTGCTTCTAAATCCCTCCTTCTATTAATAGTAATTTTGTTAAAGATTGTATTTTATTAAAGATTATAATTACAACAGTCATCTACACATGTTTAGATAAAATTCTTTTGCAAGAAGTTTGAAGTTAAGCTAAATTTTGTAGTTGTTTGCACAGAAAAGAAAAACCACAGCTAAATCCATTATCTCAGGACTAGATGGGGTATGAGGATAATTGTGGATCAATTATTTTGAAGGTTCAAGAGATGGTTTTGTGGAAACCATAAGTCACATACTCCTTTGTTGCTTTCTTTATAGGGAATTTAGGAAGACATATACCTATCCCCATTCTGGTAGAGAGCTCAATATACATTGATGTATATTTACAGGTTATTTAGTGTGCCCGGTTCCACCTACAATTGAAGATTAGTACAGATTTTGATTGATTGCCATTGTTATTTGCAATACTGTTTTATTAAATTTACTGAATATTTTTGTATTTTATGTCTATATTTTAGTTTTATTAATTATGTTTTAACCTGTTTAAGGCTCCTGGCTTAAACAAAGATTTTATCTGAGGGAAAGTTCGTGACATAAAGTGGAATTAAAAAGTCCATACACTCTTGTTAAAATACTAGGGTTTTTTATGTAAATAATCAGGTGAAGATGAGTCACTTTAGCATTTTTTTCACTTTTAATATAAAATAAAACTCTACAATTAAAGTGAAAAACAAACTTTTTTTGGGTTTGTTGAAGTACCTTTTGGTTTTATTGTAGCATTCAGTTTTTTGGGGTACCAGCCTATCTACACAACACATCTTGCCTTGGGAATCTTTGCTCACTCTTCCTTACAAAAGCACTCCAAATCTGTCAAATTGTGACAATCCTCTTCACAGCCCTCTTCATGCCACCTCATAGATTTTCAATTATATTCAGGTCTGTATTCTGCTTGGACCATTACAAAACTTTAATATTCTTATGTTGAAATCATTCTTTTGTTGATTTGGAGCTATGCTTTGAGTCATTATCATGTTGAAAGGTAAAATTCATCTTCATCTTCTGTATTTTAGCAGAAGTCTAAAGGTTTTGTGCCAAAATTGACTGGTATTTAGAGTTCCCCCCACCTTGACTAAATCTCCAGTTCCAGTTGAAGAAAAGAAGCCCCAAAATATAATGCTATCATCATCATGTTTCATTGTGGGTATGGTATACATTTGGTGATGTGCAGTGTACCAAACATGATTTTTTTTGGAATTATGGCTAAAAAGTTCAATTGTGGTCTCATCAGACAATAACAAATTTGCTTCTATGTTTTTTTTTTCTGACTTAATGTAGGATTTGTGAATGTAGCCAGGCTTTGATGGTTTTCTTTCTAATAAATTTTTTTCAATTTGCCACTCTATCCAACAGTCCAGACATAGAAAGAATACTGTTGTCACATGTACTACATAACCAACACTTGACAGAAATTCAAGAAGCTTCTTTAATGTTGCTGTTAGGTTCCTTGGCAGCCTCTTGGACTCTTGTTTTTTCATAAGTTTTGGAGGGACATCCAATTCTGGCAATCTCACTATTGGGGCAATTTTCTCAACTAATTGATGACTGTTTTCACTGTGTTCCATAGCATCCAATGCCTAGAACTATTTTTTTTTGAAATTTTTATTTTATTTTAATTGAACAAAAACACAAAAAAAGAATCATCCTTCATTACATCTTGTAGAAAGCATGTCAATTGGTTATAGATAACTTTCGTGCACTTCTTCCACAGTCATTACTTATAGTTCATATTAGATTATACACTTTAAATCAAAAATATTTGTATATCTTACTACTAATGTACCACAATTCTAATTTGACTACAATTATTTGAACATGCTTTTACCTCAAATCATTCATACTTAAGGGCACAACCACATAATGGCATTCATTATCTATTTCAAAAAATCCTCCAATAACATTATACCTTTATAACATCTTTTAAGTAAAAGTCAATTAATAAAGTTTCTAAACCTTTCCCCCCCCTTTTTTTCAACTCACTGTTTAGAGTTTATATCCAAGTTACTTTTGCCAATACCATAGCATGTATATATTGTTAAACAATGACCATTAACATTTCCTTATTATTATTATAATTGGCTAAAAATCATTTACTATTTATGTCCCATCTCCTCTCGTCAGACCCCCCCCCCAAAGAAAAACCTTGCACCTTTATAACAAAATCTAAATAAAAATTTGTTAATAAAATTTTATAGGTCTTTTTCCAAGTCACAATTTGCAATTTATATCCAAATTTCTTTTGCTAGATTACCATACATGTATATATCATTAAGCTGTATCCATTATCATTTCCTTATTGTTATTATAGTTAATTAATTATTAGTGAATAAACATTTGATAACAATCTAAAACAATCCAAGAGTTACAAAATTCCTACTTATTAATCACCAAAATCAACTAATTTTTTTATTATCAACTTTCATTGTCAACCTGTATCTTTCCAGTAACAAAAAAGTCTTATCTCTCTTGCCAATTGTGGTGTCAGTCTTTGTTTTATCTCCTTTATAAGGTTTTTTTAGACTTCTCTCCACACTTTGTTGCTTGAAGGATCTCTCAGATAATCTCGTTGCCCACCAGTTGCTACAAAAATTAGCTTGTCTTTGATTGTCAATCTTGCTTTTGAAAAAAAATTCTCTTCTTAACTCCATCATCATTACTAATTTTTTTTCTTCTGTGTCCTGGAATCTGGGGTAGAGCTCCAATTCGTCGAATTCCCTTTTCCATATTCCCTTCTTTCCACTTTCACCCACATTTGTTCCATTAATACATTCATATATTGTCTTATCTTTATCTTCTATATCTTCATTCTCCCCTTTAATTTTTGGGGTTCCAACCCCATCATCTTTTGCTGTGAGGAAGACTAGTCTTTCCAACTTCTTCTCTATTCTCCCATATCTTTCCAATAGATTTTGAATTCCAGCCAAGATATTTTGGAATTTTAAGGTTTCCTTATCTGAATATTGATTCATGTTTCCAAAACAAAAGAAAAAAAAGAAAAAAAACTAACAGCGACTGCCACTCTAGCCTTCCACGCCTCTTTTATTTTTTATTTTAGATTGACTTGAACACAAGTTCTTTTATGCTCTTCAAAGGAGAAAGGTTCAGTTTCCCCCCTTTCTTTGCCCTGCCAAAATAATTCTCAGAGGCATCTGTGAAAACAATCCATGCCCTTGGTTCTTTATCAGTTTCTGTAAACAAATTGCAAATCCTTCAGCTACAAAGTTAGTTAAGTCAAATAAGGAAAGAAAAGAGATACGTTGTTGCAAAAACCACAGCCTCTGCCCTCCAAGTGACAGTGTTAATTTTTCACCTTCTAATATTTTTCTCTGGCTTATAGGAAACAAAGTTCTTTAGATTTCTTTTAGTGAGATTTAATTACAAGTAATAGGAAGAATTGTTAAAATAAGAAGGAAGTTTTTAATCCAGAAGTCAAAAAATAAAGCAATAAAAAGCAGAAGAAAAAAAATCAATCCGTTCACTTTAAGAGGACAGATGAAAAACGTTGCAAGCACTTCAATCCACAAAAAATAGTTACAAAGAAAAAAAACTTTCCACAGTGATCCAATTAGAGTTATTTTCGCCGCTCAGTTCTTTTGCTTAAGGATCTAATTTGGCTTTAAAGAAACGTTTCTTCTTTGGGCAGTCTTTAGCAAAATAGAAAAAATACCTCACCAGATGGACTCACTTTCTCTTTTCACTTCCTTCCTTCTGGAGCATCCCGATTTCATTAGCCGGGGGCTGCCTGTTTACCGCCGGCTTGAAGCACTTCCCTTGGGTCTATCAGTGACTTTGCCATGTCCCTGAGACCAGCAATGCTTTTTCTTCCTGATCACAATTTCTATGGGATGGTTTAGGTATCAATGGACCGTCCAGCAGCAAAAGTATCAACGGCAGTCTCGGAGTATCGAAACCGCAGTTGTGACATCGCAACGTCGCTCCTCCCTTGCCTAGAAATTTTTTATAGTCTTTTGTTGCCTGGTACCTTCTAATAATTAGATCTCTTTAATGCTTTGTAAGCTCTTTGTTGATCCTGGCTTTTGCTCTTTGAAACAACTGAGTAAATGTCATAAAAATCCTACTAGATCAGCTGAGCTTTATTTTGACCTGAGTAGAGTCACTTTAATTACTGGCAGGTATCTACTGACTCTATTAATCATCAATTTGAATGCAGTTTGTTAATTCTAAACACAGACTACATCTCTTTTTATAAGAGCATTTACATATTTATGCAACCATATATTATACATTTTTATTTTTTCTGCCTAAAAGTGTTTAGATTGTTTTAATTGAATTGTATAGCTTATAGGTCATATTAAACATGTAAACAATTCTGAACTGATTTATAGTACCTTGGTCTTATTTTTTTACATCTTAAAAACCTGGCATTTTAACTGTGCAGACTTTTAAATCCACTGTAGCTATTTTATGGAATAGTTAGATGAAGCCAGATTGCTTTTATTTAATTGATGAAGCAAAGTTGGTTTAAAAAATAAAGTAGACCATATAACCAAGCAGGCTTTTAATTACAGTTTTTTTTCGTGTTTTTTTATTGTTTAAGTAAAAACAAATAAAAACATCCTCCATTACAAAGTTGTAGAAAGTGTGTCAATTGGTTACACAGAGTTTTCGTGCATCCCTTCCACTGTCATCACCTCTAATTCATATCAAATTATCTACTTTACATCACATATATTTATATATAATTGCTATCATCATACCTCATCATTCATATGACTATAGTTGTTTTAACGTCCCTTTATAACAAACGTTCCAAAATTTAAAACAAAACCACCTAGTGACATTCCCTTATCTATTTTCAATATTATCCAATCACATTATTCCTTTATAACATATTCAAAATAAAAAAATAATTATGTTTAATAACAAAGTTTTTAAACCTCTTTTCTTAATCATTGTTTACAACTTTTATCCAATTTCCCTTTTATCCTGTCAATAAATTATTACATTATTATCATCAGTCATTTATTTAGCAATAGTTTGACTATGTTTAACTTAGTTTTCCCCCTTTTTCACCGTTTAAAAATTTATACCAAATTTACAAAGTTTTTAAACCTCTTTTCTAATCATTATTTACAATTTATATCCAATTTAATCCTGTCAATACAAATTATTACATTATCATCATTATCAGTCATTTATTTAATGATAGTTTGACTAAGTTTAACTAACTTTTCCCCTTTTTTCATCATTTAAATTTTTTACCAAATTTCCACTTATCAAACCAATACATACATACATACATACATACATACATACATACATACATACATACATACATACATACACATTGTTATCAATTATTTATCTAACTTTATCCATTAACACTACATTTTTAACATAATTCTCTAATTTTAACAAAAATTTTAAACCCCTTTTCATAATCATTGTTTACAATTTATATCCAATTTTCCCTTTTATCATGTCAATACAAATTATTACATTATTGTCATTATCAGTCATTTAGTTGAACTATGTTTAACTTACTTTTCCCCTTTTTTTCACCATTTAAAAATTTATACCAAATTTCCTCTTATCAAACCAATATATATGTATGTATTGTTATCATTATCAATTATTTATCTAACTTTATCATTATCACTATATTTTTACTTTTAATTACAGTTTGATATTCCATAGGATTTTTTGAAAAATGCATTGTATCAAGTAATTTTGTTGAATTGTTTGTTTAATTTGTTTAAATAACCCTTCTCCAACTTTCTCTCTTCCAGATGTGTTGAAATAATCATTGGTAAGATACCATTAGCTCTGGTAGTTGGGAACATTGGGTTTAATCACTATCTGGGAGATGCTAAAATGGGTAAGATGTTTAGGAGAGTAACATGAATGTAACATGAATAGAGTTAGTGCTACTGTTTAGAATTGTTTATTTATGTATTTTATTCAAAATAAATAAATGGCAAATAATTCTATTAAGAAAACAATGTGAATATTTTGAATGACAAAACCTTATTTTCATGCAAAAGAAACCTGTTTTCTCTATGGAAATTTGCAAAAAATATTTGTGAGGAGAAAAAAATACTTAGTATATCTTTAAATGGCAAACATGTTTAAGATTTGAGATTTATCTCAGGATATGTTTTGTTGCCTGATATTTGGATGCTTAGTTCCTTAGATGTTCTAGTGATTAATATTGTAAGAATAGAAATCTTTAGAAGATTCAAGGTTCAACATATCTCTAATAGCAGTGCAGTGCTAAAGAAGGTCTTTGAACCACTGAAAACAAACAGCTAATTCAAAGAGCAGGAGTAAACTAGGTGGATTGATCATCATGTCTAGAACAATTCCATATGCTCATGCAATAGTACATCTCAAACTGCAGCTATCCTTGCTATTCTCTGCCTTATTTCCTGAATTCCGAAAATGGTTTTAAAATGGTTATATCTTAATAGCAGAACAAACTTTTTTTCTGTTCTATACTTACTTGTAGAGATATTAGAAATTCTGTAAGTGCAGATCCTTAATGGCAGGATGAAAATGAAATATTGTAGATGGAAAAGAAAGAATGTTCATGTTTGTGCTAAGCATATTTTGCAATCTTGCATTGGCATTGCTCCACAATTTATCTGTCATACTCAGAGACTTATTTAAAGTTATGACCTTATTTCTTGCAAAGGACTGGATAACCTGATGAACAAAGTCAGTCCTGATAATAACACACTTTTTTTAATGTTACTCTTTCTCTTGGCAGCAATGAGTGAATAGACTGCATTAAGTCTGCCTCAAGCTGTGACATCTTTATTGTGAATAAAATTTCTTTTTACTGAATGTCAAGAGATCAACATGCATATAAACATGCAGACTGCATAGCAAAGGTTGATACACAGCCCAGATTAGGATTCTACTCAGGCTGACTGATGCAGAGTCTAGGGACCTGCAACAACTTTATTGGATGACCCCCTATTTGGAGCGACAACTCATATGGCCAAGCCTATATTTAGTCTTAAAATGTTATGCAGAACAATGTCATGCTTGGAGATATTTTATTGTTCTCCATTTAAGTCAACCAGGAACATGAACAGCACTTTAAAGTCATCAGTAGCCATTTTTGAATGTAATTATGCACATTTTGGTTTTGGTAGATGGAAGTTTAATTAAAACAGTTAATTTTGAACATGAAGGGTTCTTATTAAAAAATGATGTTTGTTTTGATTAGCTTCTTACAACTTTTGTTTCATGGGTATCTTTTAAATTGCAAGAGTTGAAATTGCGTGGTATGTCATTATTTTGAGAACATACTTCAATTAAAAAATAAGTTTTACACTCAACCCTTCTTAATATATGGCTTTACCTGAAAACTATCAGTGTTTGTAAATAACCCCTGCCTTTAATACTTTTTAGAAATACAGAAAATCTACTCTTGTACCATGATTGTTTTTAGCTTGATAATGAGAAAAAGACAAATTGTTTCTAAGGGATATTTCAAATAACATCATTTGCATATTTTCTGGATCAATTCTGTAGCTCTACCTGTGTACAATTACATAATTTGCAGCCATAACAGCATCAGGTTAAAAAAGGCTGCACATCTGTGTTTTCTTATTTCTTAGAGCCGAAGTGGTGCAGTGGTTAAATGCAGCACTGCGGGCTACTTCAGCTGACTGCAGTTCTGCAGTTCGGCTGTTCAAATCTCACCGGCTCAAGGTTGACTCAGCCTTCCATCCTTCCGAGGTGGGTAAAATGAGGACCCGGATTGTTGGGGGCAATATACTGACTCTGTAAACCGTTTAGAGAGGGCTGAAAGCCCTATGAAGCGGTATATAAGTCTAACTGCTATTGCTATTAGAGTCTCTAGAATAAAATGCAGAAAGGAAATACAAAAATGTGGGTGAAAACTTTCCAGCCTCAGAACTATGCAATCCTATCAAAAATGTGGCATAAAGCATGGAGAAAATGAAATGAAGAATTTATTAAGTTGTGCTTCACTACACTAATACCTTCTTCTCAAAAATTTGAACTCACAGAAAAAAAACCAGAATTACTTTCCTTCTTTCTTTAAACTCTTTTCTCTAGCCACACACTTTCACATAGCTTTGTTTTCCAACCTCTTTGTCTCTAATTACTCTGCACCCAGAGCAGAACACTGTCTTACTAAATAGATATCGAAGCATTAGGTTAAGTGGATACATAGAATGTTAAGCCAATACATGTTCATTGCCACTTTTCCAGTGACAATTAATTGCTTCTGTTCTTCAATGGCTTAGATGATTGCAAGTAAACCAGCAGGCTATTCACATCTCATTAGAAACTCCCTACACTATAATATATGCAGGTATCTTGATTACACTTATCTATCTTGCCAGTCCCACTTAAATATTGGAAGCACTTCCCCCCATCCATATAAAAGGGACATTTAAAAATATTGTCAGAGTTTATATTATCATACACTATCATGAAAAGAAGAATTGGGGGTGACATAACAGTGTTCTAATACCTAAGGAGCTGCCACAAAGAATGGGATCAACCTATTTTCTAAAGCATCTGAGCGTAGGAAAAGAAGCAATGGGTGGAAACTAATCAAGGAGAGAACCAACCTAGAATTAAGGATAAATTTCCTGACAGTTAAAACAATTAATCAATGGAATGACTTTCCTCCAGAAGTTATGGGTGCTCCAACACTGAAGGTTTTTAAGAAAAGATTGAACAACCATTTGTCTGACATGTTATAGCGTTTCCTCCTTGAGCAGGGGGTTGGACCAGAAGACCTCCAAGACCAGTTCCAACTCTATTATTCTGTTATTTCATTAAGTATCTTCCAAGATTAAGAGACATCATTGTCAGTTCCCCAAAATGTTTAAGGATTTATAGCAGTTGTTATTTTGAGAATTAATTCTGCTGTTTCCTCTCACAGAGGGACTGATAAGTGTTTCTGGTTTCCCTCTGCCCTGAACAGAGAGAAAACAGTGATCCATTTCATGTATTTTAACTGGTCAAGAGGTTCATTCATTACTGATGACAGCACAGATAAGCTGAGGATACATCCCATTAGATTGTTCATCTAGTCCCCCCCCCCCCGCCCCATCCCACTAATAAGACATAGTGGCTGAAATTCTGGAAAGTCAATAAGTTTATTTACCGTCTCTTGGTGCTGGAAAGATAGTTCCATCAGTTGCTAGAAGCCTTAATAATTATATGTGCTTCTTTCAAGATAAGCAGCACAGAACTTCAATGCTGTACAAACCACAAAAAGCAATAGTGGGAACTTCTCAAAAGCTTTTAATTGTTCAAAATTTGAAGCTTGATGCTTAATACGGTAGGCTGATATAAGGAGGTTAATAATAAATTAAATGCTTACATGAAAACAACCAATAGAAAAGAAGTAACAGACATAATACAAATTCAATTTCATTGTACACATGTTGTGCATTGACAATAAACATTTGATTTGAAAACTTCACAGAGAAGCTTTTTAACTATTCTATATATGACAATATTTTTTACAAGGTTGCAATTTTCAGAATCAAAGCTAAAACAGTAGCAGAGTATACACTATAATGAAATGTAGTGGAGTATACTTCAAATTATATTGCGGAGAGGGGGGCGATACCTATACATTAATTTTCTATTCCCTAATTTATTTATGATTTTTGTATACTATTACAATAGTATAAAAATGAATAATTGTTGTGGTTTATGGATGACCTAGGGCATATTGAAGGTTAGATTAGGTCAAGATTGGTGAGTTTAAAAAGTGGTTTTATCATCTGTTATATCTTTTAGAGATCTTTTTGATTCCCTCCCCCCCAAAAAATAATTCTGTTCTTCAGGACTTGGGATCGCTGAATATGAATAGTGATTCATCACTGACAGAGAAGATAGAACAACGTATCTCTATCTCTTTCTAAATAAATCTGTATTGAAATTTGCTGTATAATTTTTATTGTTTTCTATCCTATGAAAGAACTTTGCTTTTCCATTTTATTCTCAGGGTCCTTGAGAAAGCCTTTGGATACCTTTTGTTAATGTTTCCTGAGCTCCATTGGACATGGAGAGCACTGTGCTGGTTGTTCCTAATGCCCCCTGACTTCCCACTCTTCCCAATCTAGCAAACTTTAGTAGGAAGAAGTATCTTCTTATATTTTGTGTTAGGAATGTTATCGAAGTAGGCAAAGGCAGAAAAGTCTCAGACTACCAGATAGACTATTATATAATATAAGGAGTAGGAAAGCTTATAATGTTAAGCACAATTCCCAACGTCAAGTTTTGTTTGTGGTGCTATTAAAAGAATAAATTATAAATGAGATGGATTATTAAATCAGATGAAACGTGGAGATTGGATACTAATCCAAATCCAAAGAAATCATATGATTTGATATGAATGCTGTGAAGAAAAATCAGAAGGTTGTGACAAAATTCAATTTTCCTAAGGTTTACTTTGTAAATGAAAAAAACATGACCACCTTTGGGATTAGAGATATGCAGTTGGTTTAAATTCAGTATAGACATATTTATTCTCTGGCAGATTTATGTCTGGAGAATAAAAAAAAACCTGAACATGAATTTTCTAGTTATATGATTGGTCCTAGAAAGTGCTTCAAAGGATAAGCATCTCCAGAAAGCCCCCCTCCCCCATTATGAAGGTGGAAGGTAATTTTTGCTATGAATGGTAGGATGGGGAAATCTAATAATACTGACCATTTCATATATTTATTACAGGTTAATTGGATTTCTTTTTTGGGAAATAAAAAAGATTTGTGGACCATATTTCTGTTAACATGTGTCTATTAGAGAGCCACTGAGGATGAACAATCAAAATCTATTTCCAGAAAGAAGTACAGAGGGGAAAAAAAATAACAATTCTGTATCTTTATAAACAATTCTCTCTTTGGAATATTGATCAGCAAATATCCTTTCCTGCAGTATATGTCAAGATATCATGACAATAAAGCAAACATCTGCTTTTCAATATACACCAAAGCACATGCTCATGTTTGTCCTTTTCTTCATAGGAGACAACCTAGTTTTATTAATAGGATTTTTTAATTGGTAAGAAAGTACTGAAAAGTTTGTGACTATTGTATTTTGTTGCCAAGACTTGAGTCAGTTTAATTAGAAAAATAATCAGTCTGATAATGAGCCATTATAATCCCATGAGACATTAGGATTTCTAACTTTGAAGGCTTTTATATTGAATATATTGATGAGCAACAATAAGATTAGCATTCTCATCGCTATAAAGTTGTACATCACAATAAAATATTTTCTCTAAATCAAGGAAAATAAATGCAATATATCTGTTGAAAACCAGACAAGATCAATTGTTGAGTAGTTTTTATCAATTATATTACTTCATTGTCTATTTATGAGCAGTATGGTAGTTTGGTGGTGAAGATGCTCACCTCCCACTCCAAAGGTTGAGAGTTCAATCCTGGTAGTGACAGATGTTACTTTCCTAGGGCACAAAGAAAAAAAAAATCTGCTGCAAACTCCACATAGGCATCCATCCAGTAAACACTCACTTAGACAGTTTTGACAATTATTTTGATGATTATAGAAAAGTTATATAATAAATTGAGAAAATTTCTTTGGCAATTTTGCCTAAAATAAAAACCAGCCATATAGCTATGTATTAAAGGTTTTTACTTTATGGATAGATTGTACTGCAGTGAACATTGAAATGCCTCAATATTTGGAAAAGAGAAATTGAATCACTCTTCCCAACAGCCATAGTATATTTCAGCTAGATCTTTTTGAATAGCCACAGGCAGTTCTCGACTTACACCATTCATTTAGTGACTGTCCAAAGCTACAATAGTACTGAGAAAAGTGACTTATGGTTATTTTTCACACTTTTCACAACCATTGCAGCATCGCTGTGGTCACATGAACAAAAATCAGACGCATGACAATGGACATATATTTATGACAGTTGTAGTGTCTCAGGATCATGTGATCACCTTTTGTGCTCCCCTGACAAGCAAAGTCAATAGGGGAAACCAAATTCACTTAACAACAATGCCTCTAGCAATAAGGACTAGGTGTCCTGCACCTTAATACATATTTCAGAACTTCCTTCAATCTGAAGGAAAGCAGCAAGTTTTGCATGGCACATCAAAGGATATATTCTAAAAGTAAGTGGAGTAGGAATCCATGTTGGTGGAATTGAAGGATGAAAGAGTTGCCTTAAGTCTCTAAAAGATTTCAGTTACTTATTTTGCTCCTAATCTTCCTTCATCTCTCTCTTCCTAAAACGGGACAATTTTTTTCTTCTGATATTATCTACTTTGTGTAGACTTCTCTTGCATTCATGTTTTTCCATCTTGCCATAATGGAAGGTTGACTTGAAAACTGTGCTGTTAAGTACTACAATCAATTTTCCATATGTAGGTAGCACTATGGCCTAGCTTTTCTTCAGGTACACTGGAATTCTAATCATTTGCTAAGTTTTGTTTCCTAAACTATTCCAATGATTCTGTTGTTGTGATGATCATAAATACTAAACATAGAAAAGAAACTTCTCCAGTTAGCCAGCTGTTGCTTCCTGGGATTGAACAGCTTGGCTTAACTTTGTCTAAGTATTTTATGTTTTAACACTTGGCAGTCAACTTCTATTTGAGCTCCAGTTTGATTCTATTATTTGGACATACGTCACCAAATGAAACGATTTCTGTTTAAATAGCAGGCTAAACATTATTACATTATTTGAGCACTACTAACCTTTTGATGACTTCTGTGACTTGATTTTTTTTGTTTCTGTTTCTTTGCATACTCCTCTGCTCACTTATTTCTCTCATTTCCATTTCACACTTCAGATTACTTTGCATTTTCCAATTTAATTTGAGCCAAGTTTTATTAAATTACTTTAGGAGAAATTTAGAATGCATAGCATCTGAGAACTCTTGTTGACAGCAGAAGCAGTTTTATTCCAATTTGTACAATATCATAACTCCCTGGTGAGTAGAATAAAGACAATGTTTTGATATTGTCTTTTCATCCAGTTTCTAAAGTAGTCTGGTTATAGTTTAGTTTTTATTTTATTTAGCTATGCAAAATTGTCAATTGGGTTGGTGGTGTTTCACCTGTGTTGTACCAACTTTGTTTTACTCTTTATTTTCTAGACCTTTTTTTGTAAATTACCAGTGTGCTTAGAGACAGCTGTGAAGAAATTTTCAGCATTTTAGTTAAATGAAACTGAAAGCTTTTTTCTTTATTTCTGTGCAAATGGATATTATCTGAGAACAATAGCATATCATTCTGAAATATCCCCCAAAAGAACAAACTTGGGGACTTTAAAGAGCAGAGTTTACCTACTTAATCTTTAGTTTGTAGTGTCAACTGAGCTCACAAGGCAGTTACTCTTCTAATCAGATAGCCTCTTTTCTATGATATTATTCTCTACACATAATAGTTTGCAAAAATAGAATTGACTTATTCCAGTCAGACAAAGGACGCTAAAAACAAAACACCCTAAAACAAGATAATGCTCATGCAATGAAAGCTGACATATTGACTTTTTAAATATCTTCATCCACTCCTCATACTCCTGTACCCAGCTTTCCTAATCTTATGTTTTTCCCAATGATTTAGACCACAATTCTCATAATTTTTTTTAATCTAACAACTCACTGCCAAAACTATATTATTCAAATGTAATATTGTGATGAATGTTCACAATTGTTCAAAATATTCAGGTACTGAATATTTTTTAGAACTCATTTTTAGTTTGATCATCCTCAGACATGAAGATCATTATGCTCAGTAATATATATGGCTTGTAGAAAAACATATTTTGAACAAGGCTAGACAGAGCATGCTTATCAGATAGGTTAACAAGTTGATAGTTGAAGATGGGAAACAGAAAAAGCAGGTGAATGGAATGGAGTGTTTTGGAAAACAGGATAAGAGGAAATTCTAAGACAAACAGAAAATTTTGGTCCCACTTGCACTGTATATATTAGTTTTCCCTTAGCATAACCACATTTATGTAAGAAACAAGATCCTTTCTAAAGTGTCGGTAGAGGTGCTTTCCCTGGGGGTAAACGTCTCTATGGAGACAACTGCCTTAGATGTGTTGTGTCACAGAGTTTACTGCCTAGATAGCAAAACTGAAATAAACAGCTGCAAGTTCCCTCACACATAATGAGAACAGTATTTAATTGGGTTCTCTGCTTTCAGGATCTGCTAATAAGGTAGAAGCCCCTGAAGTTACAGGAACTGAAGACAGAACGTGGCTATTAACTGAATAACGCCATGCCAAATTGATACAATTCAGGATCCCTGAATTAAAACATTCACAACATAACCTAGAGAGGAGACAAATGGCTTACATTCTCTACCACTGTAATCTTAAGATTCCTAACATCAGAGACATCAAGATTCCAATCCACCAAAAAATAATGAAGAACAAAGCATCCTATGCAAAACAAAATTCCTTGGAAATGACAAAATCTCAGATATATAAAACAGAACTTATTATTTGGAATTACTTTCTATATCTAATGAGCTCCTATGTTCAACACAATTGCCAATTCTGAAGTTGTTTGAATGGCATTTCACAGTATGATGTGAAGCCTGAATCTGTCAGATACCTATGACAATCAGTGTACCACTGACACTTTTCTTCTCCCCCTCACCTGATCTTTTCCTTTAAATAATCTTTAGTGAAAATTAACCAGTAATAAGAATGCTACCAATGACCAATCATCATCACAAACTGCATCCTTGGAAAGTCAAATGATTGTGCCCTTTAATTTATCAAACCAATCATGTACAGTTTTCTGGATTTTAAAGGCATTATGTAGTGCTGGGTAAAGTCAACCAAATGGATGTATGAAACATACTAATTTAGTAGTCTCTAACAGTCTAACTCTAATTTAAATTTTTTTTTAAATGCAGTAAATTTTTAAATTCAGTGTGGCATATTTACGATTTAAAAATTTCCTATCAGAGCCCAAAAACATAATGTAAAATGGGACATTATTCCCTCTTAGCATTAATAATATTTTAAAATGACTGTGACATGTACTTGCAGCAAACTTTAGTTGATGATTCTTTATTTCTGTTGCACAATGGAGATAGAAAGATTCTTGCTTCAGTTAATCTATATTGCCTGTCAATACAGCAGTTAAGAATAGTCCCAGTAGGTTATTACATGGATTTGAATGAATATTTTTAAAAAAGTGTAGTGTCCAATGTAAAGATCTTTGTTCACGTTTTACCCATCTAAAGATCTCACAAAGTGACTCTGTACCAGTCTATGGCTGAATTTGTAAAACACAGTAGCTTAAAATGTATTAAATTAGTTTGGTATGTGTGAATGGTAGCCTAGTCATATAATATCCTCAACATAATTACCAAATAAACCAATTATCTGGATTTGGACTTTATACCAATCCATATCAAATTAGCTAAAGGCAAAACTAACCAAGCTTACTATTGGTGCACACTTATATTTTTTTCAATGGCCTTTGTATTGTGTGGAGTAGAGCGATGCTGCACTTTCGATCTGAAGACAAAAAGGTGCTTCACAGCACAGGGCTGCCTGTCTCTCCTTGCACTGCCTTTTTCCAGGATTTTGTAGCCTCCCTTCCCTAATTGTTGGGTTATCTAGACTGGTGTTGGAGACCTTGCTGGTGAAGATATGTGAGGATAGATGCACAGGTATGGTAGAGGATGAGACAACACATCCTAAGCAGATCAATAGCTACTCAGCTAAATAAAAGCAGTTTCCTTAAATATGGAGTCCATTTTTAATGATCATTTTAATTATATATCAAATCTTCACTAAACAGAAGGTACAATGATTTTTAATAATCATTTTGAGAACCTTCTTAAAAATATTCATTTTTAAATTTTATTTTGTGAAAAATGTTGCCATTTGAAAAAAAATAACATTGTAGCATCTCCGCTGGAGATATTTTTTGTCTGAATTCCTTTTTGCAAGCTCTGTTTTGAAAGGCTAGGAAATGTTATTGCTTTCCTTTGCTTTTGAATTTAAAAACAAACATCAAAGGGAACCAAATTTTTTCATTCGGTTTCTTTTAACAGTTTCCAAGGTCCACCCGCTAATTGGGAAAGATCATCCCCAGTAGAGGAACTCGCGCGGGTTTTTTCCAATAAAGGTTGTGAGCCGTACCCAGCGACCGTTCGGAGTGGGAAGTGTTTTTAAACAGCAAGCTCCGGTTTTTCCTGCCTCGACTTTCTGAAACGCCCGCGCTGTTGTTGGAGCTGCTAACTTTGGGAAGACTCGGCGAAGAAGGGGGAAGGCTGAGCTACACGATCCCATAGCTTCCCCCCCGCCCCCCATCTCAGCGGCTGTGGAGGCGGCTTTCAAGCCAGCAAAATTGCTCAGTTTTCTGTAATAGCCAGCAGATGAAGCGGAGTTTTCCTTGCAGCAGGGGCTGGAGCGCGCCTGGTTCTTTGGGTAGGAAATACTGCAGGCTTCTGGACTGCGTCTGCTTCTCGAGGGAGAGGCTGGCTGTTGTAGTTCCACCCACAGGCTGGAAGGAGGGGGTTTGAATAAAAGAGAAGAAAAGCCCCAATACCTCGGTCCCTCCGTGAGGGCGACCGCAGCAACTAGGTTGGGGCGAGCGAGAACGCGCTCCCTGCCGTCATTCCTCCCTCCTCTTCTTTTCTTTTCTTTTTTTTAGAGCTCTTCCTTCCCACCCCCTCCTTTTCTCTCTTTAGTAAGCGGTTGGAGGGATCGTGAGAAACCGCGAGGAAGCCGATCTGAGGAGATCCGGACTTCCCTCGTCTTGCTATTTTCTCCGAAAGGGCTGCCACCCTCTCTCGGTTCACACCCCCCTCTCTAGACCCTGGCAATTGACATTACTTAAGAGCAGCAGGAGGAGGGGGGGTCCCGCTCTAACGGGGGGAGGACGGAGAAAAGCAAAGCAAAGCAAGACCTGTTTCCCCCTTTTCGGTGTTTTGATTTTTTTAAAAAACAAATCTTATTTTTATTTTTTGCGGCGGTTAACGCGGCTGGAGCTAGTGAGCGTTTAGAAGGCAAAGAAGTCGGAGGGAGGAAAGAAAGAAAGAAGCCACCTTGATTAGGACTGTCAGGAATAGTGGCTTTAACCGAAGAAAGGCCTGGGGCACGACTCCCTGCCAACGAGTTCCCTGCATCCGAGATAAAGATTCTAGCTACATGGGCAAACGCTTGGAACAGCAGCCAATGTTCCCACAGTACACATACTACTATCCCCATTATCTCCAAACCAAGGTATGTGGCGAGCTTCCTGGGGTTGTCCAGCGTGCCAATCCCAGACCATTTGGCACTTGGGGGAAATGGTGAATATAGTTGACTGGTGGAGATTGCAGGCGTTTTGGTGCGCGCTTTCTCTCTCTTTCTGCCTTTGAGTTCTGTATCAGGAAGAAGTGAGTAGAACTCACAGCCAAACAAACCAGCCCAGAAAGAAAGAAGGGAGAATATTGGAATGGATTTCTAGGAGAGTGTGCCTTCAAAACTAGAAGGAATGGTCTCTTTGATCAAGCTCTTTGCTTACTGGGGGCAACGTACATGTGCCCTTCTTGAATAAAATTGGAAAGGGCAATGTCCAGTTGGCACACTGACTGTGTCCCAGAACAATCATCCTTGGCACTGACTCAATAAAAAAAACTTGGCTGGCTGGGAAGATTTGGAATTGATGGGGGCTGACACAAGGGGGGAGGAAACAAGAAAACTCATGATAAAGTAGGCATAGTGGATCCTCCCTGATTTTATCTGGCATGTATTTGGAAGCCAGCAGGGTCAGAGGAGGGCACAAAGATGACTCAATCTAATCTTTGGGGAATTCAATGAGGACACATGCCAATGTGCTTGTTAATGTTCCATTAAATATTGATCATGGGGTAATCATATACTATTATGTTTGAAAAGTCTGAGAAAATCTAGTACTTTTTGTTGGTGTGGGCAAGCAAATTGCAATCCACATGGATTTTTTTGGTTTTTGTCTTATGTTGTGTGCATGTTGTAATGAAATAGCAAATTGGCTCTTAATTTGCCAGAAAATAATGCATAATAATTCAGCTAAAATGTGCACTGAAAATATTTTTCAAATGCACATTGCACAGCTTGGATAACCTGGATTTTCTGACAAACTTTTCAAAATAAAGCTTATTCTACCTACAAATCATTTACTGTTACAATTTCTAAAACAAATATTCAAAGTTGGATTTTAGAAAAGTAGTCTGCAATGTCAACTGTTTATTCTTTTTCACTCAAAAGGAAAACAATCTCTTTTAGTTTTTGGTGACCCATCGGAAAGCCATGAAGTGAGATGTTTGGTGGGCAGTGGGATAGAATTGAATGAACAATATTTTTACCTCTGGGTGTGGTAATTAAGTTCAGTTTTTCAGTTCAGAAATGACGTTTTCCTGCTTACCTATTCTTAAGTCAAATAAACTGGTTGTGAAAAGCACCAATAATGTATTTATTTGACACTCCTGATGACCGGGCTTCTCTCCCTACAGTGATTTCTTCCTTTCTTTTCATTTCTAACCTGGGTATCACTAATCTATTGAATAAACAGTGGCATGTGCCAGTTATACTAAGCATTTTAGGCATTTTTGAAAGTTGTTTTCATAATTGGGGTTATTTTTTCTTTTCAAGGTCGATTGAAATAACATTTTGCCTCTGCGGCCGTTCATTATATATGTTGTTGCTGCTTCTATTTTAGCGGGAGCAACAAACTGCTTTATTATCTATAGCTTGACCTTTTTGGAGGAATGAAAATGGGACACATGGAATTCCTAAAAACTGTCCCATCAAGACTATGAAGCAATTTAGGAAGATTTGTTTTTCCTTTAAAGAACAACAGCTTCAAGTTTGGGATGAGGCACATTGGATGTTGCACTCTTTTGACTCATGGAGTGTAGTTTAAACAATGCCAGACCTTGCTTGCTGCATTGAAGCTTCTGATTTTGACTTTGCAAAACACACGTTTGAGAAAACCTATTATTGTGATTAACTATTATTGTGATGAACCCTAATGCATACAATGGTAGAATTCTTTTAAGATGTGCAAAATTGCATTTGAAATGGCTAGGAAAAGACATTTTTCTTCTTGTAGATGCTCATTATGGCAGGACATTTCCAAAGCCTAGATAATATTGTATATTAAACATTATCTTTAGTGATGATATTTTATTCTTTACTGAAGTTCAATTGACGTATTAGCTACAAATGTTTACATTGTTAGAATTGTTTAACATAGTTCAATATCAGAACTATAAAGCAAAAATCTAATTATCAATTTCTTTCTCTATATTTAACCATTTTTCTCTTTTACATGATCATAGACATCAAAACAAGACTATGAAATAAACTTCACACCTGTGTGTGTGTGTGTGTGTGTGTGTATGCGCGCATGTGTGTGTGCTCACATTATCCATTATTATACCCATTTAAAGTGATACAGAAAAGCAGCACTTTTTAAAGTCATGAGTTTCTGGAAGTGATTTACTCTTACAGAATCTTTTATTTGGATAATGATCAGTTATCCAATAAGTATAAAGGCATTAATCTGTGCCCCAAATATAATATATGTATTACATAATTACGTATTTTTAAAAGAAGTTCAAAAATAATTTCAGGGGCATAACCCAAATGTAGCATAAACAGAATGTGCATCAATATGAACTCCTATTTGGAAATCAATAACATTAGTGGTAGGGGATTTAATAGAAATTATATAGATTTATTACAAATGTTAAAGTGGAACAAATGAATCATAATGGAATTTGTTTCATTGTTTTATTTAATATATTATTTACTTTACTTTTTCTTTTCTTCCCAATAACCTTCGTTTTGTTTTAAATTATGCCATTATGGGCTATGGTTTTAGGATTTATTACAAAATAAACTTCCGACTCTTACTTATAGATAATCCATCATACAGTGTCAAGTAAAATTTGAAGATCTTATTCATTTTTATATGATGAATTGTGTGTAGTACAACCAACATCTCATACAAATATTAAATGTTTTGTTTTACACATTAAAATACAATGTTAGTTTTAGACTCACTCAGTCTAAACACATTTAGAAATAACATTTGTAAAGTTTTGAGTCCCTCTTCACCTTTAAAATGCTAATGAAAATATAAGCGTGATGGGAAACTGTCAGACTTTAGTAAAGTGAGTTTGAAATGTTATTAACACTATGACCACATTTTTAATATTGAAAATAGTTATTATAAACATGAAGTGAATCTTATCACACATTTTGTGACCATTATAAAATACATTGCAGTATATTATTAGATTACAAAATCATATTTTAAAAAACTTTGAATGGTCTTAATGCAAAAGAAGTATTGGTTACTACATGCTTTACTTAAACTTGTTGTAAAAGTATAAAATTTAAAACTGGTTTATGAATTGTTAATTCAAAACATCAACATATTCTGTAGTTGCGTTGCTAAACTCTAGCAATCAATAAATAAAATGATTTCTGCTAATCATAAAAGAGGTTATTCTTGGAAGTTCTTTACTAGCTAACAAAAGGACTTAACTTTTTATATATTGGGAATGATTGCATTTGAGTCATTATTGGAGCTAAGTTAGTTTTGTAAATGGAAGGTTTTTTTTTAAACTAATGAACCAAATCAGACTATGCCTTACGTTATATTTATTTATGAATAGACAAAATTTGATTCACTGTGTTCAAGAAAGAGTGCAATATTGAAAATTAACTTTTTTCCCATTGTATGTATAGCTAGTTGAGTTGAGGTTTTTGGACTGGCATAATTTGAATGTTAGAATAAGTCATGATTTTATTCTGATTGGCCAACTAAAACTTTACAAAGAAAGTGCCTAAAAGAAAATACCACATGCTTAATATGTTGGAAAAATTAAGATACTACTTAATCTATCCGACAGTAAAAGCATCATATATTATGTAAATTCAGCAGAAAAGTTTACAAAATATGTTTGAAATGTGTTTGAAATAAAAGAGTAATGTTGATACAGAGAATTGCAATTGCATTTCAATATTTATTTTTTACTATTTATTATTATTATTACTATTATTATTTTCATTTGTTTATCACAAAAAATGTTTTAACTTTGGAATAAGTATTTTAATCTATAATCTTGATGCTCTCTGACTGGTTGTTTTGTTGAAGATGTTTCATTACCTAAACTGCCTAATGTCATCAGTGCTGTTACCTAGTTTGGGTAATGAAATATCTGCTTGAAAATAACCAAGCTCAGAGAGCCCCAAGGACTCCCCATTTCAACCTTGAATTACAAATTTTCTCCCTTATTGGCATTTTAATTAAATGTGCTTATTCCCACATAGAGGTGATTCTGTATGACAAAAAATTGGAATAAGATTTATATAGTTTAAAAATACTGTATCATTTTTTTACAGGCTTGCAATTTAAGGTATTGGCCTTTTGGCATATTTTAGTTAAATCCATTTTTACATTCATGCAATACACTTGTCCTTATGTGACACACACACACAATTGTTCATTTGCTCTTTAGTCATTCCTTATATTCAAATGCTCCTTTCTCAATTTACTGCATTTTTGCTGCATTTTGCCATCTGTCTTTTCAGAATGCCTTGAGGAAGAGTTCCAGATAGCAAGATGCTTCAGAAAGCTTTTCTGACTAGTTATGTTCAGTTTGTGTTTTGTGCCTGGTGTGAAGCAAGGGTCAGGTGTAAGGACTATTTCATCAACCGCACACTGATTTCAGGCTACACTTCCAGCCATCTGCAGCTTGGATTGTTGCCAGGTCTCCAATGTCTTGCTAGAATTTATAGTGAAGAAGTGAAGACAAATAAGTGCAAATAGAGGAAAAGAAGTACATTTATAGGAATGAAGATGATATTTGTTTAGGTGCTTGTTAGCGTTAATAAATTGTAATATTATCCTCTTTGCACCATTCATATCTTATGAGACTCCCAGAATCGCGTCTTTTATTAAAATACAAGGATAACAATGGATTGACCTTTGATTGTCGTCAGGAATTTGGATTAATATCTACCCTGGGCACCATGCCAATTATTTTGATATTAGAATAGGAAAGCTTGAGAGTTTTTTCATTTAATTTCATTTCATTCTTGTTATCTAATTTTGGAAGATTTGTTTTTTAAAATTATTTATATTGCTATTAAGGTCATCTAATATTTAAATAAACTTGAATATGTTGATGCTGCTTTTTTCAGTTTAGTATTTTGATACCATGTTCAGTTCAGTTCAGTACAAAAATGTTGGGTTTTTAAACTTTAAATGATTCCTTACTTTTCCTGTGCACCGCTTGGAGAGTCCAAGCAATTAATTCAGTCTGGTTGCCCTGGGACTGAGGAAACTTTTTCCTTGGCCACGCCTCCTGGTGTTGCTAATCCCCAGAATTTTTCCTCAGTCTGCCCGTTCAGGATTATTTTGTGTGAGCTCCAGCTAAATTATTCTCTAGGCTTGGACTCTCCACTCTAAACTACTTTTTCCTTCATTTTATTACCTTACTTTCCTACTACCTTCAGAGATTTATTATTTTCTTTGCAATTCTTGGTAGGAAGTAGGCGTAGTGGTGGTGGTGGTACTCCATCGCCGCGGCACGCTAGGTCGGCTTCGGAGGCCTGCCGCTTGCCTTTAAAAAGCATGTCAAAAGGCAGCAAGGCATCTGGCGGTCCCAGCGACTCCCTGCAAGGTCCCCTTATTTGTTTTCGCTGAGTTTTTTTCATTTCTCGCCCTTCCTGGATGGAGCCTGCCATGGAGAGGCGTCTGGCCGCTGTTTAACAGTGCGGTCACAGCTTTTGCCTCCTCATTACCCCCATGCTGCAGCAGTGGCCATTTTGGAGAACAGATACTTTTCGCGCCCTTTCCTCACAGCCATAACTGCTCGGCCACGCTTCAGCAGAAGGCCGTAAGGTGGGCAGTGGCTCTGTCCGGATCTCCGGCTGGGCTTCTGCCACCCACACCATTCACGAGGCAGCGCTGGTTCCTAGGCCACCGGCACGGGGAGGGTCCTCTTGCCAATTTTCCCCACAGCCTGGCACTTCTGCCGGGCCTTGCAACCTTGGCTGCAGGCTTCCTACTCACCTCCTACACCCGTGGCTGGGGGAGAATCTGTTTTTTCTAACTGGACATTTTTCCTTTATTGTGTAACATTAATCACCATTAGAATACTTTTGTATTTTGTCCTTACCTTTTCTCATTATCCTTCTCTGTTTTTCCAGCATAGCCAGCCAGAGCCTCTAGTCCTCCTGCCTTCTACCTGCGTTTGGCCTATCATCTTGTGGTGTCATTGGACATGGAGCTACCAAGCCCATCGTGTACCTCTGATGGCACTGCCCCACTCCCTCCTGCCCTCTCAAGAGGGAGCTCATAAACCATAAAGTTCTCCATCTCCTGGAGATAAATGCAATAGAGCAGGTTCCCCTTGACCAGGAAGGAAAAAGGTTTTACTCTATTCTTTTCCTGGTACCCCAAAGCTCGGGGGGTGGGTGGAGGGCCATCTTGGATCTCAAGAACCTCAACAGGCACATCGCCTACTGGAGGTTCAAGATGCAGTCCCTCCAATCCATCCTGGTGGGGATCCGCCAGGGAGACCTCCTCACATCCATCGATCTAAAGGAGCCATACATCCACATGCCCATCCACCCTCAACACAGGAGGTTTCTGCAGTTCTTTTATGCCATCCGACACTTCACAAAGGTCCTAGCACTAGTTGCGGCTCAGCTCAGGCGAAGACCCATATGGCTCCAAAGGTACCTGGATGACATCCTCATCCAGTCGTCGTCCAGGCAACAAGCCTTGTGAGATCTCCACATCACCATGAGGGCTCTCAGGGATCACGGGCTCTCCCTAAACCTGCAGAAAAGTCTTCTCACCCCAACCACCAAGCTAACTCACCTGGGGGCGGTGATAGACACCTTGTCGTGCAGGGTGTTCCTCTCCCAAGACAGATTAGACGGCCTAGTGTCCATGACCCACAAGGTGTTAAGGGCGAAGCAGGTTCCGGTGATTCTCCTATCACAGCTGTTGGGGAAGATGATCTCATGCATCTTGATCCTCCCCTGGGCCCGGCTTCACTCCAGAGCACTGCAATGGCTTCTCCTGCCCCACCAGAGAGCCAACAGGAACAACTCATCCATAATGGTATGCGTCCCTCCGTTGGTGAAGAGGTCCCTCTGGTGGTGGAAGTCATCGCTGTCCTCAATGGACATCTGTTCAAAGAGCCTTCCAGGTTGGTCATCACGACAGATGCTAGCCTTGCAGGCTGGGGGGCACACATGAGACATCTCGTGGCTCAAGGCAAGTGGTCCCCATCAGAAGCAGCCTGCATCAGCTTCCTGGAACTGTGGGCTGCAAGACTAGCTCTATGAGATTTCCACCAATCCATCCGACATCACCACGTGCTCCTGATGATGGACAATGTGGCCACCAAGGTGCACATAAACCGCCAGGGAGGCACCAGGTCCAAAAAAACCTATGGCAGAGGTGGAAGCCCTGGGTTGCTGGGCAGAATGTCATCTAGCGTCCATCTGTTCTGACCACATTTCAGGAGTGGACAACACCCAGGTGGACTGGCTGAGCAGGACCACCATAGACTCTGCAGAGTGGTGGTTGGCTCTGTTCCACCAGCTGTTTCATAGGTTTGGCACTCTAGTAGTTGACCTCTTTGCCAACAGGGACAACATGCAACTCCAGCGGTTCTTCTCCCGCTTCCACTCACCGGGGTTGGAGGGGCGGATGCTCTCCGGTGCAGCTGGCCCCAGGACCTGCTATATGCCTTCCCTCCTCTCCCGCTTCTTCCACAAGTAAGATCACCACAAAAAGGACGGAGGTGGTCCTCGTGGCCCCTCACTGGTCCCAGAGGTTGTGGTATGCTGACCTTGTCAGCCTGTCGGTATCCCCTCCAAGGCAGATCCCTCTGGATCAGGTCTCTTTCAACCAGGCAACCATTGTCTGTCATAGGCTGTGTCTTATTAAACACACAAACTATGTCGCTTATTGCATAAAAGATGAATATACACAAGTTTACCAGATCAGGCCTGGAGGTTTTAAAGATACAGATCTTGCTATAGCAGATATTGAGTACTAATATTTATGATGTGCAGTATCGTACTCATAATCTTAAAGATTGCAGCAGAATATTTTAATATTTAAAAAGGCTCAGTCTTAATTTTATTTTCTTCTATATTTTGTAATCTTATCAGCAAGATAAGATGTAATTTTTTTGAAATAGGAGGGGTAGCCACAAGGAAAAATTGCTGAGTTTTGCATAAAATGTCAGATGAGGCCATTTGGTTGTTGCTGTAATTAACAGTGGGTGCTATCAGCTTTGCTGTTCAGGAAGCAGTTTGGTTTACAGTGATGATACTAAACTTTTTAAAGAGGAGATGGATGTTCAGATGTACTTGCATTTAAGGAGCAGGTACATTTATCAAAGGAGCAGACAAGCATGGCATCTAAAATCATAAACACATTTGACCACTGCCTTATGGTCAGTGTCCTAACTACTGTCTAGCTGCTCATTTCTGATTGCACATTTGTTTTGTAAATTTTTTCATAAGATATAACAATACATACTGAAGTGGAGTAACAACAAATGTATATGTGAAAGAGACTTTTTATGATATACTAGTTAGTAGCAAATGAATATAGATGCAGAAGAGAAATTGTCATCTTGTATTTTCATAATACCTAATTTTTTAGTTTGCATGTCTGCTTGAATCTCAGAAGCACACAAATTAGATAAAGTTGTTCCAATCCCAGAACAAATAATTTTGGAATATTCTAGAACTAGCCTTTATTCAAAATGTCCTATTTCAGGTCAGAACATTCCGATAAATAAGTTTAGAACAGCCTTAAAGTACATATGCATTATGAATGAATGTATCTGTATTATTATATATACATTCTCATGGATTTAGAAAGTGGGACTTTGGAAAGAAGAAGGATATTCTTCCTGATACACTTGATACAAACACTCAACTTGTTGAAGAAGGTTAAGAAGAACTGAATGAATTTGCAGAATATATTGGCAACAAAATCAGAACTCTGGGAGCATATCTAACAAATTTTATTAAAAGGCATGTTTTCATACACTAGATGTATAGAGTGGTTAGGCTGTTGTAGGATTTATACTGGGTTAAGATGAGGGGAATTTAAATTATGGTTATTCATATTCAGTTCCTGATCATCTATAATTTTCACACATACTGTTGTAAAGACAGGTTATATCTGCCTGTACCTGATCTTTTTCTTATGCAAAGAACATTCCATTCAGCTTTGTTAAATTTCATTATTTTATTCTCAGCCCAAATCTTTAACCTTCTGGGATAAATGGCTAGAAAATCTGCTGAGATTTCTCCTTATCTCATCTTTGAGGATGATTTCCACCTATTTCATTTATTCTTCTTTGTCTAAATAGATGGCCAACAAACCTGTGTCCTCATATTGTTTTACTTGTTAAGGACTTCTGTGATTGGTATGTAAATAAGTACCTTTAGTGAAGAGAAATTAGCAGCTGTATGTAGGAAGAAATAATGTATCTAGCAATTGGTAGTAAAGTTGTTCATTGTATATGTCCGTTACCAAGGAATCGGGAGTTTTCATTTCATCCCCAGTTGAAATAATGCTTTGTTCTTCCTTTTCATGCTTACTGCTAGGTTGCTGAAAACCCAACTTAGCTATTTTGTCTAAAGTATAAAAGTAGTCTTTAAATCATGATGGCACTTGGGAACAGAGTTTCTATCACAGCAATGAGTAAAGCATAATATTACATGACTGTATCACTTAGTGAGGACAATTGTGAGTCATTAAGCGAGTACCTGTTTTCAAATTCTTACCAGCTTCCAAGAAGTAACGTCAGTTGGGAAGCAGCAGGAGGTTGCATGTCCCAGGTTGTTTGTAAGTAGCTGGCAGTCTGGTAAGTGGTTGATGCCATGTGGGAGAGTGAATGAATGGGTGTGTCTAGTGGTGTGTGTGCAGCATGAGGTCAGTAGTGGTTGGGGTAGCTGCTGCCAAGTGAAGGATGTGAGTGGTGAGGAAGGCACAATGTTAATGCCATGGGCTTGGAGTATCTGCTGCTGGTTGGAAGAGGTATCCAAGAATACACAGGTGGTAGGTGAGTTGTGACATTAGCACTGCAGGGCTTGGGGGTGGATGCTGTTGTGTGGGGGAAGTTGCATGAGATTGCATGGATAGTTGGGAGGCTTTGCTTAAATGCAGGGGCTCAGGATGAATGTGTGAGAGTGTATGGGTAGCCAGTAAGGCATGGTGCGAACCCTGGCTTTTCTCTAACTCTAGAATCAGGGCTTGGATTTATGTTAAAAGAAATATATCAAAAGGTCTTCTGGTTCATTTTTTTTCTGTCAAGAGAGATGAAATAAGGGGAAGCTATGCAGCAAATATAATTGCTAGATCATAATCTTTAGAATTTTAGCTACTGTGATATCCAAATGTGCCTAATTAGTGCCTTAGCTAATTGACTTGCTAGAAATTCAACTGAGTATTCTAGATTCACATAGTTTTTGACACATAAAGTCTCTGCACTAGAGAGTTACAAATAAAGAGCAGAATATTGGTTCAAAGCAAGCTTAAAATCATTATAACTTTTTCTGTGCAAGGAAATTGTATTTAGCTGTTACATATGTGTTTTTTTTATTATAGTTCTTGCTAAATCTGAAAATGAATTAATAGCTGAATGTTCTGTGGAAAATAAGAACAGCAAAGAATAAATAAGGCCCAAACTCTGTCAACAGCAAGCAGGTATTACTGATGCAAGTCCATTATTGCAAGCCTGCACAATTTGTTCTTTCCTTGTCAATCTGAGCTCTGTTTATAAGCTATGTCACTGGCAGGCAGGAAGTAAACTTTCAATTTGGCTGCTTAGATTTTTCAATAAAATGAGAGAATTTGACAGGCCACACACAATACGTGGTTATGGACAGTAGTTATTCTATCAAAAGCTCTAGTACAGTGATGGCGAATTTTTTTCGCCAAAAGCACATACATGTGCGCTATTGCGCGTGCTTGCATGCCCACCCCCATAATTTAACTGCCCTCCAGAAAGCAAAAAATGGCTGAAAATCAAGGCCAAAAATCAGCTGGCTAGTTCATGCATGCATGCTGGAGCTGACAGCGCAATGCCTCACGTGCCCTCAAAAATGGCTCCGTGTGCCACCTCTGGCATGCGTGCCATAGGTTCGCCATCATGGCTCTAGTATATAGACCTTCAGTTCTTGCATTAATTTGAAAATAAGCTATAATATATAGCTTATTTAACAAGGTATAAATTGTCTCCTCTTGGATTCAGGTAAGTATTCAACATGTTTTCTGCTTTACTACAAGTGAGAAAAATATTTGTGGATATTTTGAAATGTAAGAATTATCAGAAGATTAGAAGACAGTTGGATCATTAATGCTGTAGTTTTACAGATTCCCTGAAATACAAAATTTGAATTTAAAATGATTTTGAATTTACCATCAATTAATTTACATGCCATATTAGTCATTTATTAGGAGAATATGTCTTTTACACATGTAAAATAAGTAAAATGATTCATATTTGTATTAGGAGGAATGATTCATCCATGAATCTTCATTGTAGTTATACACACACACACACACACACACACACACAACAAACCAGTTATTGAATTTTTTGTTTCAGCATCAACATCAGGGGTGGGTTTCTCGCCCCGTTCCAACCGGTTCGGTTGGAATGAGGCCGGCGGCATCCTTGCGCACGCACGTGGCGTGCGCGTGCATGCACGCGGCGTGCGCATGTGTACTAGCATCTGCGCGATGCTCCAGCTGCTCCTGGAGGATCGCGCAGGCGCTGTATGCGTTCTGCGCATGCGTGGAAGCGCAGAATTTGTAAAAACCGGGTAAGGAGCGGGCGCGGGTGTGCGGGCGCGCGCGGGCGCGGGGGGCGGCTTCGCCGTTCCCGGAAGTTACTTAGTTCTGGGTTCGGCGACCAACCGGATCGCAGGGACCGGTGCGAACCGGTCGAAACCCACCCCTGATCAACATCAAATATTGCTTTGTTCATAGGTATTACTTTTTTAAATTTAAATTTTAAAAATAAATCAATTTGATTCTAAGCTGCACTTTTCCATAGATGTTTTCAAGATATTCTAGAACTGCTAAATGAATTAAAGAAGCATAATATTTATAAATAATTGAAATAAAACATGTTTTGTTCTGTTAAATTGTGTTCAATTCTTGGATACTGCTTAGAGAAGTACCTGCAGTTTTCTTGGCAAAATTTTTAAGAAGTAATTTACTATTACTGCTTTCTAGGACTGAGAGACTGTGATGGCCCAAGATCATCCAGCAGGTTCATGCCCAAGATAGGATTTGAATGTACAGTCTTCTGGTTTTTAACCTGATACCTTAACTACTATATCAAACTGTCTCAGAAGTAATTTTACCAGGGAATTTCAGTTGATGTCACACCCAGATCGGACATGTGGGGTGGGTCTACATGCTCTCGTGTTGAGTTCTCTCCATTGGTGGACTCTTAAAGGAGCCAAAGCCACCTTGTAGGGATGCTGAAGCAAAAAGAGGTGGCCCTGTGAGGTCATGGAGAGTCACAGCTGTCCTGTTTGATCTGGGTTTCTTTTTCCATCTCACCCACAACGAGGAGAAGAGGCAGCCTAAATATGGCTGCCATGAAGCTAGGACAACCGAGGAACTATTAAGACTGCTGCTAGTAGGTGAACAATGACTGGAACTGGGGAAGATGATATCTTTTTGCTTAAAATCTAACCCCAAGAAATAATTTAGAACTATTTGCTCAGAACTATTTGTTAAAGTGCCGATTAAGCATTCTGAGAAAAATACCAAACCAGAAGGAAAAGACACACAGAGAGAAAGACAATAAATCTTTAAAAATACAGAAAATTGGACTCTTAAACTTGGAAGACATCGTAATTGAAAGGCATTTTAAAATGCTGGAATTATCTATATAAAAATGTATCTTGCTTTTACAATTAAAATTATGACTGAAAGACTAAAATTAGTGACAACACTGAAGTTTAAGTTGAGTGTGCCACCTGATGATGAAAGGAAAATGTACAAGTCTGGGAATACTTATATGAAGAATTGTGAAAATATTTATTGGATTATATCTAATTACCCCATGACTACTGGCGATTCAAATGTGAGAACAAGGAAGCTATTTAATTAAAATGACCCCTGAACATTGAAGCTGTAAAGGGGACATAAAGCAGCTTTTGATAACCCTTGGGACTACTTAAACAGAACTGATTGATTATCTATGAGATAATCGTAGAACTGTGATGAGTGTACTTCTTGAACGGCAACTTTAGGTCTGAATAAATGATTCAGACAAATCACTAGACAAAAGTAGGATTTTTAAAAACAAAATAAGATGCTTCATAAGGAAGAAATCAGTGGAACATGGAAAGAGATGGCATTGATTTTTCAAAGCACAAAGGACATCATAGAGAATGACTTTAAGGTGATTATGGAAAATATTATACAAGAGATGATGAGTAAAGATCAAGATGGCCAGAAAATGGAGGAGCTAACAGAAGAAACGGAGGAAAAGATTGAACCAAAGAACTAGTGAATAAAAGAAGACAAGAAGGAAATAATAATAAAAATAACAGTGATTGATTAATTAAATCAGTGGGGAAATACTTTGAGAGCTGAAAAGAGAATTGGAGATACAGGAAGATATTTTGAAAGGGACATAGGGGCTTGGGTATATATACTGGAGGCTAAGCAATGAAAGAGGGTAGAGATGGAAGAAACACTTAAACTGGCTATTCAGTCTAGAGATCCAAGAGAGGAATATGGGAGGAAAATCAAGTTAAAAGAAGCATAGCAACGGAAGTGTTGAAGCAGGCAAGAAATGATGGATAGAAAGAAAAACAATTTCTCTTTTTTTGTTGCCCTGATTTGCTTTTTTCCCCTCCTCTTTCTTTCACTTTCCTTTTTAGAATGGTGGCATGATTAGAAAATATCTTTTAATAAAAGGGTGACATGGTCAAAAGCTAAAATAGAAGTAGAAATAAGAGGAAAGTGGGATATTAATGTACACATTTTTACATAATAAAATAAAAGCAATAATAAGAGGGAAGCTGAGAAATTGAATTGTATTATGTATGATTAAATAATGTGAGTGGCATTAGAGCAATATATTAAAATATGGAATAATTAAATAATGATAGTGTCAATGGCTAAAGCGTTTCCATGACTACTATCAACTTGAGAAGGGAGGAGAATTCCATGCATACTTTTGGCTAGAATAAAGTCTCATACTCTTGTAACTGGGATGTGAATGTGCATGTCCAGAACCCTGCCGTAACATCTTGTTGATGAATGTGATTGATGATTTCAGGCAGAGGGGAGGGGACACAGGGTAAAGTACAGACGCCATTAAGTGGGATTCAGTTTGGGCTTCACAGAAGATCAAGCCAAGATGTTGATTCTAATAAATGAATATTTTTTTGTTTGAACTGTATCTCGAGGCTTGTAAATTAATTAGATCATCCCTTGGGAACTTCACAGATAGACTATAATTTAATATAAATGTGTATTATTATTAGAAGCATATATGTTGGTTGAATGTAATAAATATGATCAATTTTACTAGTTCTATTTTTACTAGAATGTATGACACCCAGGTGCCACACTGCACACAAATTGATATGTAAAATAAAATAAAATAAAATAAAATAAAAAACTTGATGGGGGTAAGTAATCTGATCAGAATTCATATTGAGAACTAATAAATGGAGAATTTCAGCAGTGTTTGAACTGGAAAAAATGGTCAGCTTTGGTAGAATAATTTCTATATATTGTAATATCACCAAGCACCTACATTCTTATATAAACCTATATTAGCATAGGAATGATAAACATCAAAATATGAATTTATATACCATTTTATTAGAAAATGTTTTCCTTCCTCCTTCCCTCCCTCCCTTCCCCTGAACTCTCCATTCTCATAAGCTTCCTTATAGGAGGAATTATAACTTTTCATTGTTATACTTTGGATTCTCTGCTTTTATTATTACATTTGTGATTAGTTGTTCTAAACTTTGAGGTCAGGACAAACTGTAAATCTGAAATAACTAGTTAGAACACAAGATTTCACAGTTCAGCACATTTTTAACAAAAAAAAGAATGAAGAACATTTTTTACTATTGGGCCAAGGATTTGCTAACAAGAGCAAATTTTCCTATCCATTTGATAAATTTTCTTTGGCCTTGAGTCTTAGAATGCTTGAATCCATTCTCTTTGGGGAACTTAATACAGGTGTTTGTGGTTTGTGCTTTGGACTATCCTGCTAGACTGCCAGAATTGAGACAGGCCTGACATAATGCCAGTTGGAGTGCCATGTACTACCCTCTCCACACCCTCATTTTCACCTTTTTCCTGGAACACTTTCTGTTTGATATCTTTCTTTCCATCTGTAACTTTCACGTTATTGTTTCTTCCCTTCCGTAGAAAGGGAATCTGCCATTAGAAACTAGATTCCTTAGAGCATTTTTGGAAAGAGGTTGGAAGAGAAGGGATGCAGGATGAGGTCTCTACTTCCTTGTTTTACAAAGAAATGTATTAAACTGCACATGGAAGACCCCCACACATGAAAGATACACATGTTCAGTCTTTTTGTATTCAATATATTTAAATTTACAGAATTTACAAAATTTAGATGCTATTTTTCCCCTCAAGATTTAGCTTTTACTGCAAGACTGCATGCCAAATAAGCTAATTTCTCTTTGATTTGATTTTACTTTTTGCCTTGACAGCTAGAAGGTTAAATATTGCTTGTGTTGCATACACTGTCTACAATGTATGAAATGCATTTAAAAGTTGCTGCTTTTAAATCACATGAAGAATAATTTTAAAAATATTTACTCCAAAATAAATCTCACCAATTTCATGACAGCTGATAAATGTGTTCAGGACTGCAGGTTCTGTGAGGCTAACTGTATAGTACATGCTGTGCTATTAAACAGAGAATCATCACCTCTGATATTAAATATGTTCTAATTTTCTTTCTCCCAATTTAAATAATGCCTGGAAACTTGCTGTTTGGTTGCTAAAGTTTTAAAGTTAGCCCTGGAGATTTGCATATTAACAAACCAAAGTTATTTTCACAATTGCATCATATTAATTTCTGATTTCATTTTATTTGTTTGTAACTTTTATTTGCTTGTAACTGTCCTTGAATTAGTTGTACAGGAAAGGCAATATTTTAAATACTACAATCAACATCTATTTCTATGAAGAAATAAGAGAGACTCAGTTGGGGCTTATGTCAAGTATGCATTCGAAAATTGACAGTTTCATTTTCCTTTTAATTGGGGGAATTGAAATGTCATGCTACATTCTATATTTCAGTAATATCTGAACTGCCTTTGTTTCAGAAAATACATATGGATGATTTGGAGATGTTTGGAAATCATCCTCTTTTTTGTTTTTAAAAGAATACTATTCAGAGAGTAGCTATTAGAAAAAGGAGAAATATGATAATTTCTTATTTATAACAGAATGGTTTTTCTTCCAGCTTTTACTGCTAAACTTTGAGTCCTCCTATGATTGTAGGTCTATAATTTCTGACTGTTTATCGTATTGGCTGGGCTGATGGACATTGAAATTCAGAATAGGGAAGTCTGAAATACATATTTTAATTCATCATGAAAATTGTGTTTGTTGGGTTTTGGTTACTTATTTCACTTGGGACAAATGATGAAACATTAAAAATGCTACAGGGGAAGATCTGGAATTCTTCTAATATATGTCAATGATTCAGAAGGAGAATTTCATATTTAATGAAGAGTAATGCACATATTAAACTACAAATAGGAATGTTTGTGAGGATATCTTGGAGAATTTCACATGTAGGAATATATTAGCATGTATTTTTTATAAACTTGTTTGTATATTTTTAAGTTGCAATTGAAAACAGTAGATAATGTGGTAATTAAACAAGGACATTAAGATCCTTCTTAATTGTGGAAGTTATTTGCTATTTAGACATTTGTGTTTAAACCATGAATTTTAGCCATTGTTTAAAATTTATGTAATACAATATTTCCTAACATGGCTTTCAAGCTACAATTTGCATTATTTCCAGCCCACAAAGTCCATATTGGCTAAGAATTCTGGGTGCTGATACTGCAGCACAGGAGAGATAATGTGTTTTGGAATTGTATTCAGTTGTGATTGACAATTCTGTATAAAGAGATCACGGAGAGGATGCTAGTATTTCTGTACTTCATGAAATGGTTAAGTGTTCACAAAATGGCTTGGGAAGAAGTTTTTATCATTCAAAGGACTTGTTATAAGTTTATTCGACTTGTTATAAAAAGAAAGAGGACATGCCTCAGTCAACTCATACATTTTAGAATGTAAGGTATCTATCATGTAATTTACAGGATTTTGCAACTTCATTTTTAACTTTCTAATCTATTTCTATTCCTGTTTTTACCTTTGTTTTTTATCTGTGTCTCTCTTATATGGCTGTTTGGCTATTAGTTGTAAACTTCCCAGAGTTGAGATGGTGTGTATCAATTTGATAAATAAAATAAATATTCTTCAGAAATACTAAAGTGATAAGGGACTGTGTTATATGGGAGCATTAGTGATGTCTACAAATCATTGCTTAACTACTACCAATAAAAAATACTGCAACACAAAAAGTAGTTTTTAGTGGGATTATTGTGATCTCATCAAGTCTAGAAATATAAAGGAAATTCTGAGTGCCTAAACATTCCGTGTTAACTAAAATTGATATGTGCAATTATGTAGCATGTGTAATAGGATGTAGAAAGTGTAATAATTTATATGGATAAGTGATTCATAGAAAATTTATTCTCATGTTAAATTTTGCTCCAGTTAGTAATTTTTATTTGCACCCTCATATTTGAATTCAAGTGAAAATAATAATTTTACCAGGATATTAGCAGGTGTTTTATAATAATAGAAACAGAAACTGTGAAATGTTTTAATTTAATTAGTGGACATTATTTTAGCTGTACAAAATCTTTATGAGATATGAAGCTGAGCTTTATCCAATGAAAGTTTTGGAATTTTCTGGGCTATGCAATATTTGGTATGTTAGTTTTTACTTAGGGGAAATAGAATGTAAGTATTAAAGGTATACTTTCTCCTAGAGTGCAAACTTTTTAATTCACTAATTAGAAATAACTTGTGTGATTGAATAAAATAGCCCCCATTATATATTGGTTTTTGAATTATAAAGAATTCAACCAACATTTAATAATAAAGTAATAAAAGGATATTTTCGCTCATGTAAGAATGTTTTTTTTAAAATATCAAGATGGTACTTAACATTTTTCTATTTTTTCATGGGAAAAGATTTTTTTGTATAGCAAAATGATGGAGAAATAATGGTGTTATAGCATAGAAGTCCCCAATCTTTCTGGCCTTGTGGACCTGTGTGGGGGTGGGGGCAGAAGATGGTTTAATGCGAGCAGCTGGCAAGTGTGTGTGCCACTCCATTTGTGCAAGGGCTATGCTTGCGCATCCGTCACTCATTGGGCTTTAGGGGCCCAATTGCAAACAGCTGATGACCCACTAGTGGGCCAGGCCCAGAGATTGGGGATCCCTGTTATAGCATACTTATGGGCAGAGGTGGGTTGCTAACTTTTTTACTACCGGTTTGGGTGTGCTTGCGTGTGCATGTGCACAAGCATCTGGATGGGTGGGAGAGCCTCCCACCGCCACTACCAGTTCACCCAATCTAGGCCCAACCGGCAGCAGCTCTGCTTATGGGTGAAGATAGAATTTTATGACAATTTAATGTGGCAGGTTTCTTTTTAAAAAAAAGACTTTGTTAAATCTGTTTTATGGCTTCCACTGTTTTTGTGTACTTTTCACTTCTAAATGATGCCAACCTGTACCACTTATTGTCAACGGAGTTTGACATTTGGCAATGTGAACTCAATTGGATACTGCAGAATAAGGTGGTAAGTGCATTTTGTATGGCCTATCCTGTCTTCAAATAATTTAAGGAAATGATCCAGAGGGCATAGATAATGGAAAATTTATCTATTTCACATTTCAGTGCAAATTATTTCAATTTATACTTGCATAACCTTTACATAAAGTAAGTCATAATTATACATTAAATGTTTTTGAACGTATACTATATATACTGGATTAAGGCAACATCTTTATCCCCTACATCTCCCGATCCTCTAATACACCCATAAAAAAGGGCTTACGTTTTTTGCCTTGTGCAATTTGGAAGGCTCTAAGGGCCATAACAGATTATGCTAAAATAAGGTTGATGTGAACACTCACATTAAACAGCTGAGACAGAGTTGTTATGCAAAATCATTTTAAGTTTTGAATGGTAGCCTTTTAATTTTTTCTGGTTTTAATGTTTTTTATGAACGCAAACTTCCATTTTGTTTTTATATAATTAAGAAAGAGAAAGAAAAGAGAAAAAAAAGAATAGAGATAGAATGAGATGCTGGCAGATATGTAGCTTGCATCCTGTAGAGTTGGAATTTTTTATTCAAGAAAAGACATGAAACTAATGGGGAGAAAATTTTGTAAGATACAAATTAAGGAAAATTAAATATACACTCTTCTATCTGTAGATCAGGGTTGGGGAGTGCAGAAGATAAATTTAAGTTTCCTGTACTTTTGCCTTCCTAGGGTTTGAGATATACAAAGTCAAAATGAAGCAAAACATCTGATTATTTGTTTTGTTTTTCCAGAAAGTGAATAAAGCAACTATTTTATGTCAGTTCCAATTGTGTGTAGTCATTTTAGGGAAGCAGTCTCTGGTGAAATTAGTGTTTGCGTCGAGCTGCAGCATCCTTCTTTTAAACATTTGCTGTTTATTCCAAAGTTACATTTCTAGTGAACAGCTACTGGAGAATAATTTTTGGGGGAATGCTATGGTTTAATTCACACTGATTGGCTTGGTTTGGCTTGGCTTAGTAGAATCTTTTATCTGACCTTGCTACTATATTTTCTTAATAATTTATAGTATATTATCACATGATATATTCAATATGGTATTTTCAAATATTGCTAAATGTGAACCATGGGTTAGCATGATATGAATCCAGCAATTGGACAGCTAAGTGAATAGATACATGCTGCATGAATAGAGTTACTACATCTGGCAGCAAAACTCCAAGTGGTGACTAGATGAATACAAAGAAAACTAAAATCTAATCTAAAATTTTGCTGCCAATGATTGGTTTTGTACTTTAGTAAAGTTTATTCTAATGTGCAAGAGCAATGACTTCCTCTTGGAAAATAGTGTAACGAGATGTCCAGAAGATCCAAAATGTATATACCAAAGATATCTTTTATCCATTAGGAACTGCTTCTGACTTGAACAAACTGCTAGAACTATCCAAGTGGAGCCAGCAATGATAAAATAGTACCTCTCCTTGAGCTCATAACTGAGCTATTCTTGGCTCTTGTATGCCTGTTCCGTCATCCAACTGTGACCACATTGTAGCTCCTAGCTAAAGAAAGCTCTCTTTAACTTAAAAAACTTCAAAATATTTTTAAGTAGGGATCTTTATTATTATTATACAATTGTATCACAGCGGCCAGTTGTTTCGCCGGATTTGGCATTGGTTACTAGTCGGGCCGCACCCAGGGGCCTAGGACGTCGTAACATTTTTTCGTAATATGCGTGCAGATCCAAGCAGTGCGGCTTTTTGCATTTGACTGATGGTGATTTTGTCAATTTTTAACTGTTTTAAATGTAATTCCAGTGCTTTTGGAATAGCACCCAGTGTGCCAATTACCACTGGAATTATCACTGCTGGTTTATGCCATAGTCGTTGAATTTTGATTTTTAAGTCCTGGTATCTTGAGATTTTTTCATGTTCCTTCTCGGTGACCCTGCTATCACCTGGTATTGCGATGTCTATGATTGTGACCTTATTTTTCTCAACCAGTGTGATGTCTGGTGTATTATGCGCCAGTATTTTGTCGGTTTGTATACGGAAATCCCACAAGATCTTGACCATCTGATTTTCGGTGACTTTTTCAGGCTGATGTTCCCACCAGTTTGTTGCTGTTTTAATATTATAATTTTTGCACAAATTCCAATGGATCATTTGTGCTACTGAATTGTGCCGCAATTTATAATCAGTCTGTGCGATTTTTTTACAGCAGCTGAGTATGTGATCAACAGTTTCATCAGCTTCTTTGCAAAGTCTGCATTTGGTATCCTCAGAGGATTTTTCGATTTTGGCCATAATGGCATTTGTGCGGATAGCTTGTTCTTGCGCAGCCAGGATTAGTGACTCTGTTTCTTTCTTTAATGTACCTGTTTTTAACCATAACCAAGTTTGTTCACTGTCCACTTTATCTTTTATTTTTTCCAGAAATTGGCCATGCAGCGCTTTGTTCTGCCAACTCTCCATTCTTGATTTTATCACATCTTTTCTGTATTCTTGTTTCGTCTGTTGGGCCTTCAGTAGATTTTTGTTCTTTACTTCGATTAATAGATGTTCTTGACTTTCTTTTAAATAATCAGCCAGTGCATGTTTTTCTTCTTCAACTGTTTGCTTCACTTGTAATAATCCTCTGCCACCTGATTTTTGGGGCAGATATAGTCTATCAGTATCACCACGTGGATGTAAACTGTAGTGCATTGTCATTAGTTTCCTGGTTTTTCGGTCCAAAAGGTCCAAATCAGCTTGTGTCCAGTTAACTATACCAGCTGTGTATCTTATAACTGGTATTGCCCAGGTATTTATGGCCTTGATTGTATTTCCACCATTCAATTTAGATTTCAAAATTTTCCTAACTCTGTTGGTGTACTCTCGCCTGACAATAGTTTTTACTTCTCCATGCTTGATATTATCCAACTGCAGAATGCCTAAGTATTTGTAGGCTTCATTTTCTTTGCATTTAATTAAATGGCCATTGGGCATTTCAATTCCCTCACATGCAGTGATTTTGCCCCTTTTTATGGATACAGTGGCGCATTTTTCCATGCCAAACTGCATTGAAATATCGGTGCTGAATACTCGGATTGTGTTTGTCAATGATTGAATTATTATTATTATTATTATTATTATTATTATTATTATTATTATTATTATTATTATTAAAAGAGTTTTCTCTCAGAAAATTGCCAGATTCTCTCTGTGTCTCTGTGTCTCTGTCTGTCTGTCTGTCTGTCTGTCTGTCTGTCTGTCTCTGTCTCTCTCTCAATCTATCTATCTATCTATCTATCTATCTATCTATCTATCTATCTATCTATCTACACACACACACACACACACACACACACACACACGGGCAAAAAAGTATTTAGTCAGCCACCAATTGTGCAAGTTCTCCCACTTAAAAAGATGAGAGAGGCCTGTAATTGACATCATAGGTAGACCTCAACTATGAGAGACAAAATGAGAAAACAAATCCAGACAATCACATTGCCTGATTTGGAAATAATCTTTTTGCAAATTATGGTGGAAAATAAGTATTTGGTCACCTACAAACAAGCAAGATTTCTGGCTCTCACAGACCTGTAACTTCTTCTTTAAGAAGCTGCTCTGTCCTCCACTCATTACCTGTATTAATGGCACCTGTTTGAACTTGTTAGCAGTATAAAAGACACCCGTCCACAACCTCAAACAGTCACACTCCAAACTCCACTATGGTGAAGACCAAAGGGCTGTCGAAGGACACCAGAAACAAAATTGTAGACCTGCACCAGGCTGGGAAGACTGAATCTGCAATGGGCAAGCAGCTTGGTGTGAAGAAATCAACTGTGGAAGCAATAATTAGAAAATGGAAGTCATACAAGACCACTGATAATCTCCCTTGATCTGGGGCTCCACCTAACATCTCACCCCGTGGGGTCAAAATGATCACAAGAACGGTAAACAAAAATCCCAGAACCACACGGGGGGACCTAGCGAATGACCTGCAGAGAGCTGGGACCAACGTAACAAAGTTAGTAACACACTATGCCACCAAGGACTCAGATCCTGCAGTGCAAGACGTGTCACCCTGCTTAAACCAGTACATGTCTGGACCCGTCTGAAGTTTGCTAGAGAGCATTTGGATGATCCAGAAGAGGATTGGAAGAATGTCATATGGTCAGATAAAACCAAAGTAGAACTGTTTGGTAGAAACACAACTCATCATGTTTAGAGGAGAGAGAATGCTGAGTTGCATCCAAAGAACACCATACCTACTGTGAAGCACGGGGGTGGCAACATCATGCTTTGGGGCTGTTTCTCTGCAAAGGGACTAGGACGACTGATCCGTATACAGGAAAGAATGAATGGGGCCATGTATCATGAGATTTTGAGTGCAAATCTCCTTCCATCAGCAAGGGCATTGAAGATGAAACATGGCTGGGTCTTTCAGCAGGACAATGATCCCAAACACACCGCCCAGGCAACAAAGGAGTGGCTTCGTAAGAAGCATTTCAAGGTCCTGGAGTGGCCTAGCTAGTCTCCAGATATGAACCCCATAGAAAACCTTTGGAGGGAGTTGAAAGTCTATGTTGCCCAGCAACAGCCCCAAAACATCACTGCTCTAGAGGAGATCTGCATGGAGGAATGGGTCAACATACCAGCAACAGTATGTGCCAACCTTGTGAAGACTTACAGACAATGTTTGACCTCTGTCATTGCCAACAAAGGATATTGAGATAAACTTTTGATATTGACCAAATACTTATTTTCCACCATAATTTGCAAATAAATTCTTTCCATATCAGACAATGTGATTGTCTGGATTTGTTTTCTCATTTTGTCTCTCATAGTTGAGGTTTACCTATGATGTCAATTACAGGCCTCTCTCATCTTTTTAAGTAGGTGAACTTGCACAATTGGTGGCTGACTAAATACTTTTTTGCCCCACCGTATGTATGTATGTGTGTGTGTGTGTGTGTGTGTGTGTATGTGTATGTATGTATGTGTGTGTATGTATATACACACATACATATTATATATACACATACATACATACATACACACACACATACACACACACATACACACACACAAACATACACACACAGAGGCTGCGGTCATCCCTGCTGCTTGTGCATCTTTTTCTTCCACACTTTTCCTTCCACATAACTTTCTATTAATGTGCTTTGATACAGCACTTTGGGAACATCCAACTTCTTTTGCAATTACCTTTTGAGGCTTTCCCTCCTTATGGAGGGTGTCAATGATGGTTTTCTGCACAACTGTCAGGTCAGCAGTCTTTCTCATGATTGTGATTCCTACTGAACCAGACTGAGAGACCATTTAAAGGCTCAGGAACCCTTTGCATGTGTTATGGCTTAATTAGCTGATTAGATTGGGACACTTTGAGCCTAGAATATTGCACCTTTTCACAATATTTTAATTTTCTGAGATTGTATATGAGCTGTAAGCCATAATCATAAAATTATGACAAATCACGGGTTGAACTATCTTGCTTTGCATGTAATGAGTCTATCTCATATATTAGTTTCACATTTTAAATTGCATTACTGAAATAAATGAACTTTTGCACGATATTCTAATTTTTCGAATTTCACATGTACTCAATGCCTTTGGAGTTTAAGAAGCTGCAAGGATGTAAAGCAAAAATAATGTATATTACAAGTATCTTTAACACTCTTGCCTTTCCAAATAAATTATATTCTTAAAAAATTTCAAAGGTTTTTAAATGCCACTACTTAAAATTGATTAAAATTAAATCCCATTAAATCTGACTTTTTAAAATAGAATATCATTAGCCCTTCAAAATGGGAATTAGTATAAAAGGTCAATTTTTCATGAGAAGAAGGTTTTAATGTTCTGCCCAGTAAGAATCAGATATGTCTAACTGCCTTCAGTACTGGAAAAGTGACCAAATTCCTACAGAATTAGACTAAATAATTTGCCTCTTAATATTTTATATCACTTATTAACTTCTTAAAATATTCTAAACAACAAAACTGGATATTTGGGGTGGGCATAGGTGTCTCCAGATATTTATAGTTTCTGCATAATAACAGAAAATCTACAATTTTTTATCATCTTTCCAGTTGAGATGACTATTTTATTTACTCTTAAGTTATTGTACACCAGGAATATTTACCTTGTAAAAATACAACTTTTACAAATTTTAGTGAATATTATTGATAATACTTTTTAAAAACCCACATACAGCAACATTTTCTATTCAGATACTAAATATTTTAATTACAAATTATACAGCAGAAGAAAGTTGTTGCATTTTAATTGAAATAATCCCATAACTATTTACAAGTAATGCTCATATCATAGCCCTAATTGGAATGGGCAGCTCTATCATCTCTAAGTGATGCAGTCATTAAATGTCACATGACTGACTGGCTTAACAACAGCAATTCCATTAGAAAGCATCAGGGTCTTCTTTCATGAAAGAAGGGCTTGGCTGATTTGCAAAGGAAGGCCCCCGCTGTGCCAGTGCAAAGGACCCTAAGTGATAGGGGCACATAGTGGAGCACATAGTTGCCAAACCATAGTTGCTAGCATCTACCCATGGTACTATGACCCTGCCCATAGCTCTCACGTATTGGGGATTTCCATGATACCTCATGAATAGCTGGGGAAGTGAGCCTAGTGAAAGGGAGATAACTAAAGATGAATGATGAAAGTCAACTGGGGCAAGGAGTGGTTGCAGTAGGGGTGATGGTTATAAGTACAGACAGGTCTGAATTTTGTTCATGTGATTGCAGGGGCTGCGATAACGAGACCATGAAGGATCAGTTCTAAGCCCATCTGTTCTAATTTTGAATGAATGAATGTTGCTGAATGTTCTTTCTAAATGATTTAAATATTTCCAGAAATAAACTTATCTAAATGATTCTGTAAAACGATTCTGTAATTATTTCACCTGGTCTACAAACCATTTCCACATTTCAGCATATCAATAATATAATGTTAGTACTAGAGCCAACTTCTCTGACTTTGAAATCCCTAAGTTATTATATTAAAAACAATCTATTGCTAAAGCAACCTTGTATGTCTCATCAATGTTTTTTTAAGGTTTTTTAAGGTTATTCATTCCCTCCCAACCTTACTGCTACCAGGAAGAAGCTGCTGCTCCAAAAGTCAACATGCTGAACACTACCAGTCATCACCAATGCTGCCAGCTCTAGCACTGCCGTTTGTCTGCTAACTGCCAAATAGCACCAGATATTCCTTTGTTGCCCATGATTATTTTAATATATCTGTGTGGCGCATTTCCCTCTGTAAATTGTGCAAACTTAATCTGTAATTACTGCAAGAAAAAGAAGCAGCATAAATATAATGCTCACTGCCAATCACCATAATGCTAAGTATATCAATAAAAAAGGAACAGAAAGAAAAGAGTAATTTGCTTATTTCTGAAAGTTGGTTTGGTACAATATTTTTAAATAAAAACCTCTAATTGACATTTTAAAAATTGAAAATATGCCATAAAGAAGGTGTAGATGTATTATATAGAGACATGGCTATAGTGAAGAAAAAGACTGTTTGTAAGACTATCAAGATAACTGCATAGAATTGTACTATATGAGTTGTACTTTAATGGTTCAATATTGTATTATTATAAGAAACTTATTGCAACTTCACTCATGTGGAAAAATAGAAGCATGTTTTTTTCCCCAATGATGTTGTCCACAGTTTGCTAGAATGCTTAGTTTTCAATTGTTAAAGAAAAAAGCAAAGTTATATTAAGTATTGATATATTTCTTACATTTTACAAGTGTATTTATTTTACATTTTTGTGGAATTAAAAGGTTGGGTATGCTGTGTATGGGAATCTATGTATGTATGTGTTTGTACATACATGTGTGTATGAAAGTGTCTATATGTGTGTGCATGTCTAGGTTTGTGTTCATATTTTATGTTTTGCAGGAGATACATATTCCATATAGGCACTGAATGTGAATTGAAAACCTATAAAATAATTCTTGGCTTAGCAATAATTCAAAAGCATCAGTGATTATTTTAAAAATACATGTTTTCATATTTTAAAATACTAACTAATATTCAAATCCGGTAATAAATTGTTTAAAAGCCGCACAATTATTTCCATCTTGCTCAGAATGGCTAATGTCAGAGCATCCAAGAACCTTGGAGCAAATTGACAGCTTTAAACCCACTCCCTCACCCCATCAAGAACGCCTGTTAATTATCCTTTTAAAACAATATGTCAGAATAAAACTCCAGATCCAAATTACCTATTGATTTAAGAGTATGGTGAAGAGCATAGCTTCTTTCTTTACCTTATTTTTCTAATCAGAATACATTGTATATAATGTATAATAACAGGCTAACAGTTGAAGGCACCTTGGAGGTGGTCTAGTCCTGCTCAAGCAGGAAATCCCATACCATTTTAGACAAATGATTGCCCAATTTCCTTAAAAATTTCAGTGTTAGACCACCCATAACTTCTGAAGGCAAGTTGTTTTCATTTTCAGGACATTTCTCCTTTGTTCTAGGTTGGCGCTCTCCTTGATTAGTTTCCATCCATTGTTTCTTGTCCTGCCTTCAGATGCTTTGGATTTTTTGATTGATCTCAGTTATCTTTTATCATTGTTAGCTTGAGCTATATTTCATGTGATATTGCATGGGATTGTGGCTCAAGGTTGTACTGTAGTTTTAATTACAATGAGTATTTTTAATTCCATCGGATAGATCTGTATCCCTAACAGTATTTTAAGTTGCAAAAATGAATCTTGGGGTAAAGAAGCAAAGAATTTGCTACCAAAGAAGCAAATATGTTAGAGAACATTTGGAGTTTTTTCGCAAAGAGATTGTCTTTTCACTAATTGTGAAGAAGATAATTTAAAAATATCAAAAATATTCGTAGAAAAATGTACCCTGGGAAAATGCAGCTTATCTTTTATAAGTAATGTAAACATACATTACTATTATGATGCTTTTTTGAAATTGTTATATCTGTACATCAATTAGGGAAATTTTATATATCTAGAAGCCTATTTCTCCACCTGATAATACCCCCCTCCCTGGTTAGGGGGTACATATTTGTTCAGTTTATGTATTTTGTTTAATGTAGATGTGCCAACATACTTTGCGAAGCTAGTACAGTTTCTCATTTTTATAATGTACTTTTCAGCCTCTGTGAAGATTAAGTGAATGGTTTATATGTATTTTTTTTTTTTGCTTGCATGTGTGGGTGAGTGTATTGTATGGCTAGACTTTTTAAAAAATGGAAAAGAAGAAACAGATTAGTCATGAGCTAAATGTTTCATTCAAGCATGATAAATGAAACCAAATGCATCTGTGATTATCTTGTTACTATGCAACAATGAACCAGGATACTTTTCATTCCATATTTTATTCTCTTTACATTAAGGTGACCAGATTTTCAGATTGGTAAAGAGGGACACCTTTGACCTGGGGGGGGGGGGGGCTTGATTAAAAATTTTATACGGAGCAACAAAAATTTTCATACAACGCAAAAATAGTATTGTAATATTTTTTTATTTCAACATAAGTACAATTTACAAATGTAAATTGTAACTGTTGCCAAACATCAAAATTTTGATCACATGACCATGAGGATGCTGCAATGGTTGCTAAATGTGAAAATGGTCGCTAAGTGTGAAAAATGGTCATCAGTCACCTTTTTCAATGCCATTGTAACCTTGGTCACTAAGCCCATTATACCACCTTTCTTGCCACAGTTCTTAAGTGAATAACTGCAGCTGATAAGTTAGTAACATAAGTGAATCTGGTTTCCCCATTTGACTTTGTCAAAAGGTGATTATATGACGCCAGGACACTGAAACCATCATAAATACGAATCTGTTGCCAAACAGCAAAATTTTGATTGCGTGACCATGAGGATGCTGCAACAGTCGCTAAGTGTGAAAATGTTCGCTAAGTGTGAAAAATGGTCATCAGTCACTTTTTTCAATGCCATTGTAACTTTGGTCACTAAGCCCATTATACCACCTTTCTTGCCACAGTTCTTAAATGAATAACTGCAGCTGGCATTTTGTATTTTGGATAGAATCTTTTTTTAAATAGTCTAAGACAATTTAAAAAAAGAATCCACACAGAATAAAACTATTTAAAAAAAATCCTATGCACAATAAATAAAATATTATTTTAAAATACATTAAAAAGAAAAGAAAAAAACCCAGTTCACTTACCAGCAGGCACAAGTGAGCACTCCAAGTCAATCCAGAATGATGTAGATGTTAATACAAAGAACTGAGCAAATTAAAATGGTGAAATTAGTCAGGGAAATATTTTTCAAAGAAACTTTGCCACCATTTTTCCCACATGAGCCGACCTCCAATCTCCGTGCCCCTCCCCTCTGGAAAATCCAGGAAGGAACACTCGCAGCTTCTCTAGCCAAGTATTTCCTGGAGCTCTATGGTACTTGGTCATTTTTTCTTATAAAATGAGGTAATAAGGGTGCGGGGGGTCCGTTTTCTTGCTTTAATGTTTTAATTATATCTTCAATGAAAGTACTGAGACAGAGAGAGAGGTTAGGACAAAGTGTCTTTTGTCTTGCCCCGGTTAGGATTTCTTAAGCAAATCCACTGGGCTTTCATCATGAAGCCAGAAAATTGGGACTTTTTTAAAACGCCTGGTGACACGGGACAAATTGTTAGAAATCATGACTGTCCCGCCATAATCGGGACGTCTGGTCATCTTACTTTACATTAACCAGTCTCTGGGCTTCTGATGATCAGAATTTTCTTCAGCAGAATATATTTTGAATTATCAAATGGATAAATTTCTACCTAACCTCTTGCAGCCATGGCTGAAGAAGATATCCAAAATTTTCAAGGGCAGGAGCTAACCCTTTCTATGTGAAAGAAGAGTAAAACAGTTGCAAATATTTATTTTTAAAATTATGCTTTCTATGGTGAATAATTAATAATAAATTCTCTATTTCTCTTTCAATACTGGTTGTACCTGTTATAGTTATTGTTGTAAATGCAGAATGGTTAAAGATTTTCTGAGCCAGTCATACTATGGTCATCTTCCAGTTGGATTATTACAATTCCACATGGAATTACATATGAGGAGTATTCAGGAGCTACAACTGGTACAGACAGCTCATTAGGCCCCATGGCTGTTATCAAAGCTGCACTGCCTGCAGCTTTGCTTCTGGATCCAATTCAAGGTGTTGGTTATTATTTTAAAAGTTCTTTGTGGCATGGGCCCACAATATCTCACAAACCATTTCATTCCAATGGGATTAACACACCCCACTTGTTCTACTGGAAAGGGATACTTCAGATCCTGTTTGCCAAAGAATTTCAGCTGTGTGGGGCACAGGAGAAGAGCCTTTTCTGTTAGGGCCCCCACCTCTGGAATATTGTCCAATTGGAGATGAGATCTTCCCCCACACTCCTGGCCTTTGAGAAAAGCCTGAAAACCTGGCTATGCCATTTGGCCTGAAGTCCCAATAGGGGCCTGCTATGTGGGAGACAGGATATGGTGTGGTGAAAATCTCATCCCCAGGCCATTCATAATGTTGGTTTTTAACTTTTCTATTCAATTTTTCTAATATCAGTTGTTTTGCACCTTTTAATTTTTTTATTGTAGCATAAGCTACCCAAGATCTCTGAAAAAAGAAAGAAAGAAAGAATAGTTAGAGCCAAATTTAAAAGCTGCAGGATTTTTGTCCCCTTGGTATAACACACCAACAGTCATATTTCTACTCTTAAACAAGATAGAATAAATCTGTTATAACAGAACATTTAAAATCTTTTTATGATAAAAAAAATCAAACATGAAAATGGATCCTTCAGATAATCACTCATGCCTTGGTCAACTCATTGTTTATTAGTCAATACCTTGAAGACCTGACTCTATATTCAGGGTGTTCATGTGAATTTCTAAACTCTCCTTTTAATTTAGATTTTTTTTTTTTGGTTAACCTGATTTGTCATCTTATCATGTTTATACTAATTGTTTATTGTGGTTGTTTTTTAATATTTAAATAATTTGTGAACTGCCCAGAGTCATCAAATAAAATCACAAGAATGATCCCACTCTGGTTCTGTATGGGGTTACACAGCTGCAAACAGGCCCAGTGCACAATTTGGGGGTCCTCCTGGACTCACAGCTCCTACTTGAAGAGCAGATGGCAGCTGTGGCCAAGAAGACCTTTGCACACTTTCAGATGGTGTGTCACTTGCTCATATATCATGACTGGGAAGCCCTGTTCATATTACCCTCCAAATTAGACTTTTGTAATGTTGTACATGGATCTGCTCATGAAGACCATTTGGAAACTTCAACTGATACAGAATGCAGCCATGCAGGTAGTAGGTGGTGGCAAATATAAGGCATACATAGCACTCTTGCATGAGCTACACTAGTTACCAGTGTGTTCACTGTTCAAGATTCTAGTGGTTACCTATAAAGCCCTACATGGCTTGGGACTAGGGTTCCTGAGAGATCACCTTTTTCAGAGTTTCTTTTCATCCAACCAAGTCAAATATAATGGGTATGCTGCAGTTCCTGTCAGCCAAATAATGTGATCTGGTGACTAGTAGGCAAGCTTTTTCTGCAGCAGCTCTTGCTTTGTAGAACATTCTCCCTTCAGAGATTAGTTTGGCCCAAACTCTATTAGCCATTTGGTTTCTTATGCTGTGCAATAATTCCAATCTGATTACGTTTAAACCTTCCAGCCCTTTAACCCTTCCACCTTAGCCTTCTCATCTCTTACATAACACTAAAAAAGAACTGGGAACTACAACTTCCAGTTGTATGTACCACATGGAATCATAGATATAATTCCATATCTATCTCTTGTTCATCTATTGGAAATAACCGTATTATACTTTTTGTTTCTTTTATATTTTTTTGTTTTTGCCATATGTGTTTTAATACTTTCCCTCTCTTTCTCAATAGCAATTAAATAAACTTGGTAAACTTTTAGATATATTGTTCTACTTTGTAGATATGTTGTTCTACCCTTCAGATGTGTTCCACAACTTTCAACATCCCTATACAACATGACTTTTAATCAGACCAGTAGTTTCACTCATTCCAGTATAGAAAAAAACATGTACTCTCAAACATTTTCAGAATATGTTGAAAAAAATAATACCAGAAGGTGACCAAGACACAGAACTCTGGTTATAGAAAATTGGTTGACTTCAATGAACCTTTTGTTCTATTTTGTTTTGCCATTACCTGCTCATAGATTCCCATCAGGGGTTTGGCGAACTCTAGGATTCAATATATACCGAATTTGGAAAACCCTGTTCCTGAAGTTTTGGATGATGGTCCCATAAATCTATTAATGTTTATGGAGGATCAGGAAATATTACAGTCCAAATTATTAATTTTATCAAATTTATTATTCATAGTCTGTGATAATTAAAAATGGATTTTCAAAGGGTTTCTTTTTCAGTCTAATCTGTAAGAATTTAACTATGCAAAGCATGTAAAGCATGCTCTTTTGTTTCTTATAGAAGGAAGTTTTTAGTTTATTTATGCCATCTATTGAAAGTTTGATATGAAATAATGTACAAAGATTTTAAATTCTTTCTCAGATAATGAGTCAAACATAGGGAGTTACTGCAAAAATGTGAATGTTCAGTTTATTCTTGTCCCCTCCCCCAGTGAAATAACATGCTTTGTTGACATGCTTTAGAATGGTTGCTTGGTCTGGGCAAGAATAGAAACAATCTTACTGTAATTCTTTGTTCCTGCTGTAGTCCTCAATACATGTAGTTTGGATTGGAAGGGCATCCTCCACTGATATCAAAATATGTCAGAAATCTCTGATATCAAAGATGTTCTGAACTCTCAATAGAAATTGGTTGCACAAGATGTATTGAAGTGATGGCAAAAATATTTTCTGTATAATGTGTTATGACCCATTTCAAACTGAGCTCAGCCATAGTTTTTAGACCCCCCCCCCATGCTGTTTGGAGAATGAGGGATGCTTTTTAATTTAAAGATCTGGAGAAAAGTTTCAATCATATTGTTGAAACCATTGATATAAATGTTATTACCTTTGTAACATAATCAATTAGAATGATATTAATTTATGATTATAGAAGATAGCTTAGGTTTTTGGTTTTATTTGCATGTAACTATAATACCCTAAACTATCTATATTGGGGGAAATTTTGTATGTATGTATGTATGTATGTATGTATGTATGTATGTATGTATGTATGTATGTATGTATTAAACTTGCATTTTCATACTGTCTATTTCAAAATATTATTATATATCTCTTGTGCTAAATTTGTATTTTGCCAACATAGTCCATATGGCTCAGTTTATATTTGTATTTGCTTAAAAATTGGCACTTCTGCCAAATCTATCAACTCATACCACAGAATTTGCCCTGTTTTATTTTACTGTTTTATTTTGTATATAAAGTATTAAATGAGGAAACGCTCCCTTGAAAAAAAAAGTCAGAATGAAAGAGTGTTTTTGTGGTTGTACTAGAAAAATCAGTAGTTACTGATGGCTGGCTGTTTGCAGGCACCTCTACCAAATCATGTTTACCTCTCCCATCAAATCCAACAGGGGAGGCATGTTACAGGTTCTTTCTATCAAAGAATGCCATCTATGAAGCCTTTTCTGATTATTATTTTTTGCTCACCATGTAGAATATCACCCCCCCCTGGAGATTAGATTGATCCTGACTCTGTTGGCCTTTCACAAGGCTCTGAAGACTGGGCTCTTTATCCTGTTAAATTGAAATTGAAAGTCTTCCTATAGAACATTTTGCTGAAGCAGAGGTTTATAGATTTCCAGTTGTATGTACCAATACATGCTTTTACTGGCATAAGAAAAGAATGACACATTGACATAACAGTTTAGTGAAAAAGAAAAATGTCCGATTATGAGCTTTGAAGCTAGGACTTCAAAGGACACTTAAATAAAAAATAGGGGTATAGCTAAGGAGGAATATGGATGATTAACTTAAACCTGTGCTGGTGGTATCAGGAAAGTTAAGGAAAATGATATGAAACTTGTAAGTGTACTGAAAATATAAAAAAATTGGTATTTGATAAAGAAGAGCAATGTAAAAATGGTAACCAGTTAACAGAAGATGATTAATTTACAGAATATATTCATGGGCGGAAGGAAAAAGAAAATGGTTATCAGCAGATCATGTTTAAAAAGACAACCATCCATTTCAGTGTTCCATCAGCCAGCCCACCCTGCATAACAGCTTTTCAATAAAGAACATAGGGGTATAGGTTGCTTGCTAATTATTCCCAATTCCTGGACATTTTGTTAATAGTAAAGATCCACAAACTTTATCTTGTTGCTCCCAGGGGAAGCTAAGCAGTCAAATGAGATTCTTATAACACATGTGGTAAATAAAAAACAACAAACATCTGATTTTTGCAGATGGCTCTAGTTGTTTGCACATCACAAAAACACAGACAGCAAACTTAAGCAGAGGTCTTAAAGGTACTAACCTGACTCAAGAAAGATGTATTCCGAGGGCCGGGCTTGACATCGCAATAACACGACATGCAATTTTGGGGCTACAGGATTGCTGTCGATATCTTTGTTGCTGGACGGTCCTTTTTGGATCTAAACCATTCTGAAGGAATGGAGATAGAGAAGAGCATGTCCTGCTGATCTCAGGGACATCGCAAAGTCCCTGATCGATCCAGGAGAAAGCTCTTTTTGCCGGCTACAAGAGAAGCAGTCAAAATGGCTGCAGTAGATTGGGACAGTCCTCTGAAACGGAAGCAGAACAGGAGAGACACTGTGTCGAAATGGTGAGAAAAATCCTTCTTATTAGAGAAGAGAAAACCCAAAAGACTTAGTTAAAATAAAATTGAAGATTGAAGGAAGGAAGTGGCGAATTAACTCTGGTTTAAAATTATCTTGTTATCTTTTTCACTTTAATTTTGTTTGTTTTCTATGGATGGACTTTTTACAAATGCCTCTTACTTTTAAACTGGACTGGTCTTTTTTCCCCCTTCTTCCTCTATGCTTCTTCCATTTTTTGTATTTATAGATTAAAAGTTTCTTTCCTTGCAAGGCTTGGTCAGATCGTAATCTTTAAACATTTTTTTCTTCACTTCTGGAGTTCAGAGCTTAGAAAGAGAGGCAAAAACACGGGGAAAGGATGTAACACTGCCATCTAGAGGCTAGAGGCTTGGCAACATCTAATAATACAAACCTATTGGCTTAGTTTACTGAAAGGTGAGTAGCTATACAGGTGTTTCTTTGAAGGAAAGAGAAAGATTTGACCTGAAAAACTTTACTGAATTTGTTTGAAACCTAGCAAAAGCCTTGGATGTTTTAGTGGCAGTGTCCTTAACCTGGAAAAATGGCCCAATGTGAAGAATGAAAGGGACTAACATTGCAAAGAATTATGCTAGAAATTCAAAAAGTCTTAATAATCACAGAGAGTGCAAAGAGACTTGAAATTATAGATCAAAATACAGAAAGTACAGAGAGAAGAGTTGAGAATACTTATAAAACAACGATGAAATTTGAGGACAGAGTTTAAAAAACCAAAGAGACATATGAAAGTGATAAGAAAATTGTTGACACTGACAGCAAATCGAGAGGGGGGAAATGATAAGTGTGAAATATGGAAAGGAGAGATCAATGAACTAGAACTCTATCTCAGATGTCAAAATATAGATGAAAAAAGGGGAGAAAATTTGGCAGAAAGAATGAGTAATTTCGGCAGAAGCACCAGCAATAACAAAAGTCAAGCTGATGAAAGGAACAGATAGAGAGTTTCGAACTTTATAAGATATGCAGTGAATAACAAGTTGTCAAGAGAAATCCATATAAGACTTATCAAGAAAACACTTAGAATACAGATTCTACAAATGGTAAGAGACATTGGACTGCACTATTTCTGGAAAGATACAGGATGATGAAATGAAATGTCACAATAAAATGTAGTTAAATGTAGTTAAATTTTGAGTACTATGTATAAGACAAGTAATAATAGCTACAGCCAAATAATAATAATAATAATAATAATAATAATGTATTTATATATATGTATATATAGATAATATGAAATTGTATAAAAACTGTAAGTGAAGATAATGGAGATGATATTGAAAAACCTTTTTATAAAAGATAAATTCTATATGGAATAGAATACAAAGATGTAATATCATTGGATGATTTCAGGATGATGTAATGAAATGCCATAATATAAATTTACTTCAAATTTAATATGTTTCATATAAAAAGGATGTAATAATAGCTATGCTTAATGGATGTTTAACAGTTATAACAATTTGTATACATGTATATTAGATTGATGATACTAATAACGGAATTGAAAATTATCAGAGAATGTTATCAATGCTAAAATAATAGAATGATTTAGAATAGGATATAAAAATTCTTTATTATTGGATATATTGGAGATGATATAATGAATCATTATGATATAAATGGATACATATTTAGAATACCTTGTTTAAAATGGAGAAACAATAGTGATAATCAAAGAAATTAAGTATAATAATAATGTATACAAAGATATTTGATTGACAATATGTGAATTTTGTTAAAGCTCAAGTGATGATTATTGAAAGGATGCAGAAAGACTTTGTAACCAATCTAACACACTGTATGCAGTTGAAGAGGTTTTTATGTTATATGTTTTGTGTGTTTGTTTGAAAATAAAAATTTTATTTAAAAAAATAAAAAAGAATGATGTATTCCACAGTTATTTCTATATCATAATGTTACCTAGCTTGTGTAATGAAATGTCTGCAATAAAATAACCAAGAAGTAAATATTTCCTTTTATAAGCAGTATTCTTATAGTATATTTCTGTAAGCACATAAATGTTGTACATTCGCTCATTAAAATTAGCAAAAAAGAGGAAGGAGTCACACAAAAAGATTACATCTTCCTTTTGCCCAAATTATGTTCTAAAGTGCATTTAATTTTGCATATTGATATTAGATTATAGTATATTATATTAAAACTTGGATTATAATGTATTAACTAGTTAATGTTATGAAACCTTGTTAATTTCTTATTGTGCATTGTATCATTCTTTTACTTTTTTTGGAATAGTTAAGTTTCTTTAGACTAAGTGCTCACAAAAAGTAGATTTCTTTCTTCTTTTTAATGACCTTTCTATTGGATGAGCATTAGCTGTCTCATGTTGAAACAACAGAAACAGAAGTCCATCAGGCATCATAGTAAGCTTTTATTTTCAATGATTGATGCCAATTAAAATCAATTGCTCAATCAAATAAATAGCATTTTGTTCACTGGATGATTTACTAATAGAATATCCTAGTATTCAGTAATCCAAGGGTGTCAAAATCATCATGTTGTCATCATGTCACTTATTGGGACTGTTATACAAAGATTTAATATTTTATTCCAAATGATTCCTATAAAATTTTAAAATAAGTTGTTAATTGACTGGGAAAGAACCATAACAATTTTTTTATGATTTAAAAAAATATCGTATAATAAAAATTGGCATCCTGGTTTAAAATAGTTTTGAAAGTTAAAATAGAGAACCTGTTTGATGTGAATTCTAATCTTACTGTAGCCATGAAAGCCAGCTGGGTGACTTTTGTGCCAGTCATTCTCAGCCCAACCCATCTCATAGGATTGTTGTTGAAGGGAAAATGGAAGGAAGATGATGTGTTGGATATGCCTGCCACCTTGAGTTATTTATTAAAAAATAATGTGGATGAAATACAAATAAAAATGAAATTAATTAGCGAGAAGTACAATATTCATATTAAGCTGTGCAGACTTTTTGATAATTAAAATAAAGTCATTTAACATTATGACCTGAAAAAAGATTTAATCATAAACTGTGAATTATTTCCTTCAGAACAAGACATCTATTAGTAGTATAGTGTCAGATTGCTAGAATAAAAGTACAACTCTGTTCTGTATTGGAATTTATCCTCCATTTTTGTATGATGTGATTTAAGAGTGTAGCCAGGAGAGGGTGACCAGCATGATAAAAGGCCAATCTTACAATAAACACATGGAAGAGCTATTTATCTGTGCTTGGGAAAGAGAACATTATAGGGACATAAGATAAATCAAATACCAGAAAAACTGTCATTGAGAAAATTGGTCAGTCTTGCTCTCTGTTACTCCAGAGCATAGAACAAAAAATAATAAGCAGGAATTACTGGGAAGCATTGTTGAGAAGTCCGGTAGTCAGATCTCCTCCAAAGTAAAATAAACTACCTTGAATACACTCTCTTATTTAGGGAAACTACTTAAGCCAAAATTGGCCAGCCATTAGTCCATGATACAACTTGTCTTGTTGTTAGTTGCGAAGTCATGTCTGACCCATCGCAATCCCATGGACAAGGTTCCTCCAGGCCATTTTGTCCTCTACCATCCTCTGGAGTCCATTTAAGCTCATAATTATTGCTTCAGTGACTCCATCCAGCCATCTCATTCTCTGTTGTCCCTTTCTTCTTTTGCTCTCAATTGTTCCCAGCATTAGGCTGTTCTTCAGTAAGTCTTTCCTTCTCGTTAGGTGACCAAAGTATTTGAGTTTCATCTTCAGGATTTGGCTTTCTAAAGAGCAGTCAGGGTTGAACTCCTCTAGGATTTACCGGTTTGATTGTCTTGCAGTCCAAGGGACTTGCAGGAGTTTTCTCCAGCATCATAGTTCAAAGGCCTCAATTCTTTGGCACTCAGCCTTCCTAATAGTCCAACTTTTCCAGCCATACTTTGCAATTGGGAAAACCATAGCCTTGACTATACGCACTTTTGTTGGCAGAGTGATGTCTCTGCTTTTTAGTATGCTGTCTAGATTTGTCTTAGCTTTTCTCTCCAGGACCAAGCGTCCTTTAATTTCTTGGCTGTAGTTGCCATCTGTGGTGATCTTGGAGCCCAAGAAAATAAAATCTGTCACTACATCCATTTCTTCCCCATCTATTTGCCAGGAATTGAGAAGGCCGGATGCCACGATCTTATGCAACTTGTCTATTGCATGGCAAAACCTCAGTAAGCAGAAAGATATGGCTTATTTCCAAGATCCCTCTTAGATTTTAGGGAAAAAGGACATAATCTACAACTCTACAAATTAGCAGGCTGCAAAATAACTATTAAGCCTTTACCTGCTTGAGCCTTACTCATTATGGGCATGCAGAATAGCTTCCAAAAGATTTACTGTGGCAGGTATATAAGCCTCAAATGGGAAAAAAATCTTAAGCTATCCAGATAAATGTTGAACCATTGTTAAGATGCATTAGGTTCCTTATAATTAAGGATTACTGTTTAACTATTGTGGGTAAGTGATAGGTAGGGTCCAGAGGTTTTGATCTCAAAGTTCAAATTTTCATGAAAAAAATGCCTGCCAGAAATTACACTGTTATCTTCTTGTATCGTAGAAAGTTTTTAATAAGTGGAAGAGATGTTTTTTTTTAATGTTTGTGAAGTTTGTGCAGATTGTTTCAGGGTTCCTTACTTATACATCCATCGTTGTTTCTTGTGCTAAGAATGAATAATAATGTATACACTGAAACCTGACTCTTTGTTTACTGTTCCTAGATGAGTGCCTTGACTTAAACCTGGTCTATATTGTGTGCACTTTTATATATTAATGTTGATTTTATATTTTATAAAATATATTTTGCCTAAATTTTGTGGGTTAAAAAAATTAGGCAAAACAGTCACATGTTGCTCTTTTTCTTTTGATTATTATCAGTGCACAAAACCAGATAAAGATCATATCTGGTATATTTAGTCCCAGTAGGTTTGAAGTATTAGGAGTATAGGTAGTCCTTGTTTGCTGACTTCTTATTCACAGATCATTTAAAGTAGTGGTACTAAAAGTGACTTTATTGCCAGTTTTTAACTATTTACAATCTTCACAGCATTCCTCAGTCATGTGATCATCATTGCAGTCCATACGAGTTGTCCTGTGCCTGACCTGTTTTCTTCTTCTTCTCTGACCCTCTTGGCAGAGCAGAAGAATTGTAATCAAAGGGATTTTAAGAGAATAAGATGTTTGCACTTCTATAAATTGAAGCAAAATGATCACAGCTAGAAACTGTCAGGCAAAGAAAGATTGCCTAAATAAATCACTTGCTCTCTCCTCCTCCAAAGAGGAAAATTTGAGAGGAAGAGATTTCAAGAGAATAAGCTGTTTGCTCTTCTACATAATGAAGCCAGCAACATGTGGGTCATCCTATGCAAATAGCTTCAGTGCTCTCTTGAAACCTTTTCCTCTTTAATCTCTCCACTCTTTGAGAGGGAAGAAAGAGATAGAAAAGCAATTTTTGTAGGAAATCCCTTCTTTTCCTCCCTTGCCCTAGAGTTTAATTACATTGATTTTTATATATACATCACTTTAAATAGGCACTCAAGCATTCCAGGGGGTGGGGGACTAGTTAGGGGGCAAGCAAAGGCCAAAGATATGAAACTGAGTAGTTTTGTCTTTTTCCAGCTAGAAAACACACCCAGAGAATTTTTCCATTTTATGACCATTTAGCAGTGGACTTGCCAATCCCAATTAGCTGTTAACTGAAGACTATTAGTAATGCTATCTGTTTAGTACACTTCTTTAACTATTATTGGGAGATACGTTCTCAGTGCAGTACTTTCTTTTGGTTGGATTTCTAGCATAGAAACCTGTTTCAATGTAAGTTAAATCCTGATGGTTGCTGAAATAATCTCTTCCCCTAGAATGAAGATATTGGAGAGGAAAGGATCACGAGAAAGTATTTGGTCCTCTATAAATCAAAATAAATGTAATAGCTATTTGTAGAGAAAAATATTTCTGCTATTTCCACTTGTAGGAAAATACCAAAGAACAGTTAAGTCCAGTGAGTGATGAACACTTTTCCCTATTCTTCCTTTCTTTTGTGACATTAATTGGAACATAATTGTTGCTTCTGGGACATATTTTCCTGAAGAACAGTGTAATCATTTCAAGCACATTGTAACACAAGTTGATGGAGCTGCTTAGCCAACGGGGGAAAAATGACAAACAGCTCTTAAATAAAGGAGGATAATTAAAAATATAATATATGTGAGTTATATTGTCAATTGTATTAAGAAGAGGGTGATTCACAAAAGCCTTGAATTATAAATAAAGCTAGGAGTTTTCTCTTATGCAAATATGCTACTCTCATTGTGAAACCCCAGTCATAACCATCTGGAATAGCCTTCTTGCATCCATCATAGAATTCAGATAAATAGATTCATAAACACTTGATTAACATAAACATTGACAAATTTGCTTATCTTTTATTTTGAGTAAATACATGAAAATCAGTAATTATCAATTCATTAGAAAGATTTAAAAATTAAAACCTAATCAGGAAGATTCATAAGTCTTGGTTCTCACCTTTTGATATAGAAGTTTATCAACTCTTTTTGATGTATCTACAAATAAAGATTTTTTTATTTGCTACTGGAAAAGAAATTGTTTTGAATGTGTATTTTGCAATGCAACATAAAAAACCCATGGATCTGAGGTGGATTGCTACTGGCCAAACCAGTAGTGGTATTTTGGCCTGGATCACAGAACCGGCAGCGACCCAGGCTGGCCATGCCTCCAAACTGGTTCCCCGGTCGCCGCTGCTATTGCTGGCATGTTGTTTAATAGTACGTGTGAATGCACAGTTCACTGTAAATTGTTCTGCGCATATGAAGCGAAGCGTGCACGAAGTGAACTGGTAGTAAAACCGGGAGCAACCCACCTTTGCCATGGATAGACTAAAAGACGATTAACTATAAATAATGCACTTTAACCACATAGCCAGTTATGAACAACACATGGCATGACAAACACATCAGGACTAGATTTAGCAGTCCATCCTCATTTAAAAGACACATGCCACTCTTTTAAAGACAACAACGTCCACATTTTGGACCGAGATGACTGCTGGTTTGAAAGAGGAGTCAAAGAGATTATCTATGTCAAAATGGAACAGTGCTGTCTCAACAGAGGGGGCAGTACAACATCTATCTCCAATCTACCACACAGTCCTTTCAGCAGTTCCACTGCTGAACACTTCACACCAATTTGCACCGCTCAGGTGACTCTGATAAACCTCTAGGTGACCTTAACAATCCCCTAAAAAGAATGCCAATGACCAGCTGTCTGCAAAGACTATGAATCCTTCCATTCCCCACCATACAGTCAGAGCTGAAGAAGCTTCTTGAATGAGAAGCGAAAAGTCTTCAAAGAAAACCCAGAAAGTCCAGTTGCCTCTTGGGAGGAAAAAGCATCTTTGGGACTTATATTTGTATATTGCTTCAAATAACAGTTTCATGGTAGATCTGCACTAGATCTATATCTAAATCGAGATCAAGATGTTAAGGCAATATTAGTGTCTGTGTTTAGGAAATAAATAATGGAATCTTAGGTTGCTGAGATGCATCTGAATAATTGAGACATTATAGGAAATATGCTAAGGGCTAGTTCCTGCATTGTATATTACTATTTATTAACTGTATGCTTAACAAAAATAAAATATAAGTTTTTCTATAAATGGGAAGGGTAGATAATTATCTGATAGAATTGTCTTCCGCTTGATATCATTAAATATTAAGCCAATACAAAGAATGACAGAGTTTGTGCAGAAAAATCAAATCCAGAAAGCACACACAGATAACTGATTCAACTGGATTCATTAACTTCTTTATATACATAATGACAGATGAATAAATGTACAATACCAATAGTAGATTCTTTCAACCTGGTAGAAGTTACAAGCAGAACACAAGCAGGAGAGAACAGCTAGTTTCACTTCAGAGTTCAGAGCAGACAGACAAGTTTCAGTTTCGATTCTCAGCACAGGCTCAGATCTGCTTAAGCTCCTATTGGCTGACATAGCTGCTATGCCTATTCATTGGCTGACCTTGTTACAGTCATGAATATTCTAACACGGAATTGTTAACTGCATGTAAGGACAGGCTAGATTTGTTCTACTGCTTGTGCTTGTTAATGTTGAATTCCAATATTGCATGATCACTTGCCCCCAAGGTTTCTGTAGCTTCAACACTTTCTATCATTTCATCCCTGTTAGTGAGAATTAAGTACAATATGGCTTGTTCCCTTTTCTACATTTGGAAAATGAAGTTGTCTGCTAGGTTTGTTAGGAACCTGTTGGATCTTCCACTTGGTGTAGAATTTGTTGATGCCAGGATAGTTAAAATCCCCCATTACTATTGTGATGTGCTTCCTACATACTTTAGTTAGCTGACTAGCAAAAAGTTCATCTATTTCTCTGTTTGATTGGGTGGCCTATAGTATAGACCTATAGTAATGTCATTTCCATCCCTTTTAATTTTAAATGCATTCAAGATAATTTTCATCATTGTTGTGCTCTATTTCTGTAGAGGTGTAGTTATTTCTTATATATAGTGCAACTCTACCTCCTCTTTTATTTGGTCTATTTCTTTTAAATAATTTAAATACCTCTAGCTGTATGTTCCTTTTTTTTTTAAAGAATAGAACACCCAATGAATTTGTGTTTGGTGCATATGCTTTCTGTGTACATAAAGAAAAATAAAATAGATTTGTGGGTTTTGTTCCATCAAGTTTCCATAATGGCAACAATATCATTCCTGCCCTCATTTACTTGAATTTCTAATTCACCCTGTTTATTTCTCATATTCTGCATTGGTGTATAGACATTTGAGCCCACGTTTGCTGTAACTATTTTCAACTTGCTGCTTTATGGATTTCTTTCTCTTTTCCTAGAATTATAAATTTTGTTTTAAATTATATTGAATCATTTTGTATTGCACATTCGCTGTATATGTGGTCTTCAGATTACAATCATTTGTTTGTTACCGGTAAACATTCAAGTCACAGGAGCGCTGAGCAAATGATATTTATGGTCGGTTCTGAAAATTCTGGCTGTGGACCTTCCCTGTAGTCATGTAATTGTTATCTGTGGTCATGATTTTCAATGTTTTCTGCCAACATTCCACAAGCAAAGTCGATGGGACAGCCAGCAAGAACTTGGAAGTAACAATCATATGAGGTCCTTACGTAATGACCCACATGATCCTGGATGACAACAACTGGGATTGCCAGGATTTCTGTCACTAAGCAATACAAACACATGATGTAGTACTTTACAATTGCATTGATTAGCAATGTAAATTTCATTCCCAATTGTCACTGTAATCTGAGGACTACACATACATATGAGTAAACATATGAAAAAGAAGCAGTGAGTAAGGAATAGAATTGTCAGGGCTCAATGAGACATTTCAAAAAATGAAGAAAGGACATTTATGATGAGAATGATTTAAAAACAGTAACTGCTGTATATGCTGATCTTATTGTATTTGTAAGTTTTTTTCTTTTTTTTTCTTTTTTTCTTAAAACTTCCTCCCTTTTCAAGCACCTTAAAGTTACATGAAATTAATTTTGAAGGAACCAGGTTAATCTCCAAAACTGAACACTTCAACAAGAGAATAATTATGGAAGCTATCAAAATAGAGAAACACCCCCACAACATGAATAAACGTGATGATACCTACCACCTACCAGACATCTGGAAACTAGCCCTAGTCAACAAACGAGCCCCACCCACCACTCAAACCCTTACAACACGAAACAACGGACACACAGCCAGCACCAATCTACCAATCATGATACAATCACACAACCAATCATTCCACTTACTGAAACAAAGCCAGCACTCCCCCCCCTCAAGATTTATAGAAAGACGGCAGCTCCAACCGCACTCTTTAAGCCAAAAACCCAGCCTGAAGATGGCGAGTAAGACATATATATATATGTCTAAAACTACATATATGGATTTAATATTCAAAAATACCTTGAATCTGCATATTGTTTTGGACAGATCTGAATCTTGCCTCAGGAAACTTAACCTTCAGGCATTCCCTAAGTGACTCATCTCCCCAAAATTATAATAGTATATCCTTACATTTTTCTTATTTCTCTTTAATTTGTTGAACTGGATACAACAGCAAGAAAAATATGAAGGATTTGTTCATGTATGCTTATTGTATTTTAGAAGCAAAGTGAGGGAATGTCCACTCTTTTATATTAATAAGTTGCACTGAATTATTTTGTTCAGTTCAACAAAATGAGAGAAGGAAAAGACAACCCTAGCAAATGTTAGCCTTCTCCAAATCCCATTGTTGTGGGGGAGAAATTCTAGTGATGCTGCTAATTTCCATTTCTGGTAGTGCTTCATTATTTCTGTTTCTTTTTGAAAATACCATCTAGAGGAAAAAATTGTTACTGGCCTAGGGTTATCCCTGTGCTTAGTGTGAAATATTTGGGCATAAAAGTTGGCATAAAGTGAAAATGCCTACATTTTCAGAAAATTGTCTTTTAATCTTGTGGGAGAAAAGCCTTTCCATGAATCCTGAGTTTGTGCTCGGTAATTTGGTGTTTTCACAAAAAGAACCATGATGTTTCTCTCTTGTCTGGTCTTTTGAATTAGATTAATGATGCTTTTAATTCTTACTGGCTTCTTTCAGAGAATTAGCTATTTTGAGGGTTCTATGTGTAGAATGCCATGTTTTAAATGTAAAAATAAAAATAAATACTAAAGGCAATCTGCTCATTATAAAGGATTCACCTATGGGATCTTTGCAGAAATTAAAATCCAAGTTCTAATTTCCATGCTGTTGGCAATTCTATTAATAGCAGAATGACTATGGATTCACATAAATGTTACCAAGTGTCCTGAGAATCCCATATAATTGCTTTCCTGTTGCTTCTCTCAAATGGAGTGTTGTTGAGCTGCTGGCTTATTTTAAATTGATACTATAATGCTCCCATGTGCAGCTTTCTGGGACACATAACTTGGAGGAAAGTGATCATTGTACTGCATTATGCCTGCTTAAGCCAAAATTTGGACGATAAAAATAGGTTGCTAATTGCCACTTGATTGGGGGTGAAAAAGTTCCATGTACAGTTTGCAATATATTCCATTTAGTTTCAAAATATTATTTAAATCAATATTAAGAAATGGACAATATTTCAGTATGGAATAAAAAATTGGAATTGTTTTTCTGTAATCTACTGTTGTTTAATTTTCTCATACCCTTCTCTTATCTTTAAATTGATGAAAAAATATCATGAGTTTAATGGCTGTGGATTACAATTTATATTGCTGGTTTGGTTGCATTATTTCCCCTCCCCCTCTAGTTGTCTTTTAACACCCCCCTTCTAAAACAAAACAAAAAAACCTAACCCAGAAATGAGGAGTATAAGCCATTTGAGTCATGAAACTCCTTTAAGTTAGTAATGACTCCTGGTAATTGCCTGGATGAGTTCTTTAAGTTTTCTTGGTAAATTTCCAGAAGTGATTTGTCATTTCCTCCTTCCTAGGGCCAAGAAGTAGTATCTGGCCTGAAGTTACCCAACTGGCTATGTTCCTGAATTGGGAATAAAACTCATAACTTGATTCACTACACCAAACTAGTCTACCATACATTTTTAAATGGAGTATTAGAAATCTAGAAATGTAATGCATTAATATACTAATATAGATTATTAGAAATGTTAATGTGTTTACTACTTAGGTGCCAATAACCTAGTATAATTTTGGAAAATGTGAGTATTTCTACTTCTTTAAAGTTTGATACCTCCATCAGAGAATGAATGAGGCTCTCTCAACTTCACCCTAGAATGGTTTTTACATTGCTATATGTGATACAAACCTAAAATGCATTTTCCATAATCCCTACAAATAATCCATTAGTTATCTCTGTTCCCCATATTTATTTCTCCATATTTTTCTACAGTGCTTTTTTATGATTCAGTTTAATTTAAAATATATTATCACTTCTTACAATATGAGATATTGCTGCATGACTGAAAATCTTATATTGATGATTTGTCATGATGAGAAAATAATGCTGTATTTACAAAGCATGAACACTATCAAGAAGAAGCAACCAAGATAGCATAAAAACTTGATTTTTGTATTTTTGAATCTTTTGGGGACTTTTATTATAGGGCTATATATAAGGTGACCAGATTTTAACATTGGTAAAGCGGGACACCATTGACCGGGTGGGGGGGAATCCTCTCCCAGACTAAACGTGTGTGTGTGTGTGTGTGTGTGTGTTTTGCGCCTATACTTTGCAATAGATAAGTGCAACAGACCGATTAGGATCCTAAAATCCAACCGCTTCCCCTAAGGCAGAGTGCTGTAATGTGCTTCCAGCATCCCTTCGGGGCCGGTGGTCCCATTCACAGTTATCACAAGGAAGCTCCGCTCCGTTACTTTTTGATTACTTTCAGGAAAACAGTTTGCGGACTCGCCACCTGCCTTATGCACTCAGAGCTTCAAAAAATAGTCCCGGATAGACGCTAATAAGCGACGGGGGCTGCAGGTGCCGGGCGATTGAAGCGCTCCGCTCTCCCTTCAGGGAAGGAAAAGACAACCACCAGGAACACCCACAGCACCCTTCAGGCCACATGGCAAAAAGGATGCAACACACCCATCCGAACTGAGGCATGAGCCGCCACCGCCACAATTCCCTCTCCACTGCTGCCTCCCTCCCATCCATCACACATTTCCTTCTGCGGAGGCAGAATCTACCCCCAAGATGCTCCCGCCTTTTATTCACGATCGCCTTTAAGTTGCTCGTGCGGTGATTGGCTGGGCCTGCCGAAAAATGGAACTGGCTTGATAGTGCAGCCATTCTTTGACAAGTTTGAACAGAGTCCTGGGCCAGGGGTTGCTGGTGGTGGCGAAGGGGGGGGGTTACCTGCCCAGCTTGTCAATTCCTTTTGGTCCTGAATTGCATGGTGTCATTTCAGCTTCATTGCTTGCCCCGGCTGGGCAGTTTCATTTTGGGGGAGGAAGGCGGCTGGTAGAACCGAGGATTTATCATGCTAAAAAACGCTGCACGGCAGTTGGAAACTGCTGCGTGGTGTTTTCTTGACACGTGCGCGGCCGCGCACCTGTGCAGCTTAGAAGGAACATTGTTCTGCCGTTCCCTAGCTTTTTGTGCATTCTTTCCAAAAATCAGGACGCGGGACAAATTGTTAAAAATTGGGACTGTCCCACCAAAAGTGGGATGTCTGGTCACCTTGCTATATACTAACCAAGATATACAGTATTTAACATGTGTTTTGGTGAAAAATTATAAGGTTTTCTTTAAAAAAACCTGTACTTCATTGTTCCAGCAATTAATGTATTTTCATAGTCATAAATATTTCTTTAAAAGCACAAATAAAGAATTTGTGGCCTTCTGAATATTGCTGATATTCAGTTATTAACTGCTACTGCCACTGTGTCCAGTGGTGAAGGATGCTTGGAGTTAGTGGTGTATTAACCATTAAGCAGACTAAGCGTGAGCTTAGGGCACCAGGCCTAAGGGGGCACCACAAAGTTGAGAAAGAAAAAAAACAATGAAGATTTGTTCAGTATGTTCAAAGGAGGGGGCATCAAGATTTGTCAGTGCTTAGGGCATCAGTGAGCCTTAATCCGCCACTGCTTAGAGTCATAATTGGGTAGCATCTCATGTGAAGGAAGGAACATCATTTGTATTTGATTTGTTACAAAACAACAGGATTTATTTAGTTTTATGTAATACAGGTAGTAGAAATAGCAGGAACAATGGGAGTAAATGGTTTTGTAATTCAGAATTTTTTCATTTTAAAGAAAAATAAACAGAATAATAAAAAAGAACTTATTTCTTTTTTGTCCACCATGTCACAAACGTTTTGCCTACATAGACATATTTGACTGGTATCATTGTGATTACATCATGAACACATACATTCACCATTAACCATTAATTGATAACCATATTCCATTTTGAAGAAAAAAACCTGAGGCAGATAAAATACATGGATGTAATTGATTTGCTCACTGGCAGACAAAAAATGTTGGTGGCAAAATAGAAATGAGCTGTTAAATGTGTATTTACACGATCTCTAGAGAACAGCAATGAGTTAGAATTACATGCATATTTTTGCTAATATCTAGCAAACAGGTAGTATTATACATCCTGGATAGGATTGGCAAAATTTCCATCTGTAAATTGCAAAAAGTCACAGTGGTTCGATCTGCCCATATACTTTGCCAATACATTATGACATCCTAGGTTCTTGGAAAGAACTTGATGTGTATGAAGGCCAACTGCAAGTAAAGAACTAGCAGCTGTGAACAAATAATATTATTAATGCATTGGTGACATCATGCTAGAGATCATGTATGAGATCATTTTAGGGGCCAAGAGAACCCTCTTTGGTGCCTTAATTTTCAGATTTCTAAAGCATGAGTTGGCAGTTGGCAGTTTGATACCTTTTGGGTATCTGAACTCTGTGTGTGTGTGTGTGTGTGTGTGTGTGTGTGTGTGTGTATATGTGTGTGTTTTCGTAGATTTTCACGGGTGTAGTTATGCTGGTCTTGTTGTATTCAGGTCTTTTCCCATGTAAGATTGAGATTGCCTTGGCAACATTTCAGCGAGGTCTCACTCACCATCTTCAGGCTGGGTTTTGGTCTTAAAGCGTGGTCGGAGCTGCCATCTTTCTATAAATCTTGGTGGGGGGTGGAGTGCTGGCTTCGTTTCAGTAAGTGGAATGATTGGTCGTGTGGTTGTATCATGATTGGTAAATTGGTGCTGATTGGTGCTGGCTGGTTGTCCGTTGTTGTTTCATGTTGTAATGGCCTGGGTGGTCGATAGCTTCTATAATTATTTTTTTGTTGAACATTTAATTATGAATTAAATTATTATCTTGTTGAACATTTAATTATGAATTAAATTATTATCTAGTTGAACGTAATAATTCTCTTGTTTAACATTTCAACAAGAGAATAATTATGGAAGCTATCGAAATAGAGAAACACCCCCACATCATGAATAAATGTTATGATACCTCCCACCTACCAGACATCTGGAAACCAGCCCTAGTCAACAAACAAGCCCCACCCACCACCCAGGCTGTTAAAACATGAAACAATAACAGACACACAGCCAGCACCAATCAGCACCAATCTACCAATCATGGTACAACCACATGACCAATCATTTCACTTACTGAAAAATCCAGCACTCCCCCCACCAAGACTTATAGAAAGACGGCAACTCTGACCACACTTTAAGCCCAAAACCCAGCCTGAAGATGGCGAGTGAGACCTCGCCGAAATGTTGCCAAGGCAATCTCACTCTTACATGGGAAAAGACCCGAATACAACAAGACCAGCATGTGTGTGTGTGTGTGTGTGTGTGTGTGTGTGTGAGAGAGAGAGATTTTTTTATTTGTGCTGATAAATAAATAAAGGGAGACTAGTATAGATCTATTTCAAGCTATTTAGCTCTCATCAGAGGGAAATAGGAATATATAATATTTATGCTGAATATATATATATATCAAAGAAAGTAATAAGAATATGTTGTACTTTGTAACAAAAAAAATCTTTGATTGTTGTTACTTGGCTAATATAGGGAGCTTTTTATATTGATAGTATTATGAGCAGTGATTTCCAAAATTTTATGAAGGTGGTTTTCCAGTTTTACTTGTGATTCTGGAACTTTCTGCATTCACAGCATGCAATTTTGCCATAGAGCAATAATCTCTTTTGTGAAGGTTATGCTTTCTTTTATTATGGTCTTGGTATACTGAAAAAGAAAATGTATTCTGTCTTAAAAGAAAAAAAAATCATGCAGGCTAACTATCAATTGTGTTAGCTATGAGACATGGTCTGATTTAAAAAGGTGCTGAATATCCAAAAACTACTAATGGACACAACAGGGACTCTAAGCTCAACACTTTTCATGGACGATTTTCTTCTTTATACAATAATTAATAGTGGAATTGAATAAGGGAATAGTTCCTAGCACTATCTTAGTTTTCCAGTGCTTTCCATATAAAACATTAGCAGCTTCACTCTCTAAATCAGAAGGAACATCAATATACAATATATAATACTGTATTCCATCAATTTACAGTAGCCTCTAATTCTGAAATTCCTTATAGATTTACATTGTTGTCTACATAATTACAAAGGGTTAAACTAAAATTGATGGTCAGTATATTTAAACGCTCATATTCAATTCAGCCTAGAGAAACCAGTGTAGGGGGAGTTTTAATACTATTTATTTGATCAGATTTGATCAGATTTGTTCAATTTTTATAGATTCAATTTTTGAAGCTGTATAAGTGATTAGTAAGAATGGAATAGAATAGAATAGAACAGAATTCTTTATTGGTCAATTATGATTGGTCACACAAGGTATTTGTCTTTGGTGCTTATACTCTCAGTGTAAATAACAAGAAAAAAGTACATTCATCAATAAACGTAAGATACAACAATTAGTGATAGTCATAGGTTACTAAATAAGCAATCAAATCATACTAGGAAACAAATAAAACAATATAAATCATAGAGATACAAGCAACAAAGTTATAGTCATAAAAGGGAGGCAATAGATAATCGGAAGGATGAGAAGAATAATAGTAATACAGTCTTAGTAAATAGTTTGACAGTGTTGTGGGAATTAGTTGTTTAGCTGAGTGATGACATTCGGGGAAAAACTGTCCTTGTGTTCTGGTGTGCAGTGCCCCTATAGTGTTGTTTTGAGGGTAGAAGTTGAAACAATTTATGTCCAGGATGTGAGAGGTCTAGATATTTTCTCAGTCCTCTTTTTGACTCGTGGAGTATACAGGTCCTCAAAATGGAAGGCAGATTGGTAGCAATTGTTTTTTCTGCAGTTCTAATTATCTGTTGAAGTCTGTGTCTGTCTTGTTTGATTGCAGAGCCAAACCAGAATGTTATAGATGACAGATGACAGACTCAATAATTCCTCTGTAGAACTGAATCAGCAGTTCCTTGGGCAATTTGAGCTTTCTGAATTGGCAAGAAAGAATGATCTTTGTTGTGCTTTTTTGATGACATTTTGATCTTATGTATCCATTTTAAGTCTTGAGATAAGATAGAACCTAGAAACCTGAAGTTATGTTCTGTTTTTTTAAAAAGTTTTTATTTTTAGACAAACATAACAAACAAAACAAAAAACATAAAGCCATCTTCAATTACAAATAGTGTGTCAGTTGGTTGCAAGGTTTCTGTACATCCTTCCAGAGTAATCACTTAGTGAAGTTATGACTAAATGAAGTTATGTTCTGTTGATATTGTGTTGTCTAGTATTGGAAGATGTGATACTAGAGGGAGGGTTTCTCCTAAAATCTACCACCATTTCTACAGTTTTGAGTGTTTAGTTCAAAATTGTTCTGGTTATCAAGGCTAGTTGTTCAACCTCCCGTCTGTATGCAGATTCATCATTGTCTCAACTGAGACCAATCACTGTTGTATCATCTGCAAATATCAGTAGAGTATATTTATCTGTAAGATACATTTATTTATAGGGTAGCTTTCATTTATTTATTGTCATTATGTCACTTTTGGATCATACAGTTTTATGAATGGGAGAGGGTTCATTTTCCATTTTCTTCTTCACAACAATCTTGTAAACTAGTTTGATCTGAGAGGGAATATCAACTCCATTGTCAATTTTCCATTTTCTTCTTCACAACAATCTTGTAAACTAGTTTGATCTGAGAGGGAATATCAACTCCATTGTCAATCTGTTTCTCCCTCTCTCTCTTTCTATAATAACATTGAAATAAAAAAGTAAAATAAATAAATATTAGTGAGTGAAATTTTCATAGAATTAAGACAATTGTAACAAAAAAATTTCCTGAAAAGATCTTGCATGAATATGGTAGAATCTTATTTATTAAGTCTAGTATATTTTCCAGTAAGGAACTGTTGACTTAACTTCAGGTGATGTTTCTTCTAGGGCAGTGATTGCTAACCTTTTTGTTGTCGCATGCTGAAAGTGTGCACGTACGCTCGTGCCCACACCCATAATGCAATGTGTGCATGACCCACCACTATGTGCCTTGCCCCCCCTGTGCATGCATGCACACCTCACAAATGCATGGCAGAGACTCCAAAATCAACTGGCCAGTGGGAGGCATGATGCATGCACAGTGGAACTGAGCTGGGGCAACAGCTCACGCCCCCGCAGAGAGAGCTCTGCATGCCACCTGTGGTATGGGTGCCATAGGTTCGCCATCACAGTTCTAGGAACTGAATGGTTAGGTTGTAGCAGAATTGATAATAGAATCTGAAGCTTTTCAATTTTCTTGTCACTATTTATTATTTGAAGAGGGCTTGAAAGATAAATAAAAATTTACATCTTTTGTGTGTGTGTTTGTGTGTGTGATTTTAGAAAGATTTTTTTTTTAAGTTTGGGAATTATCATAGGTGTATGACGAGTGGAATAAAATAATGATTTTATTATCACGTTCTTTTTTTGTTGTTTGAAATTCTATTAATTTGAAATTAATTTGGAATTAATTTGGAAAAACAAGTAGCAAAATAGGAAATCGGATCAAGAAAAAGCAGGTGAAAATGACCAAATATAAAAAGATCTACAATATAATTTCCATTACATTATTTTTATTTTATTTGTTTTTTAAAAATATCTGTAAATTTGGTGAAACTGTATTTTTTTCACTTTTAAAACCTAAATGTAAATGGAACATATGTGTATCCAAAATTCACATTAAAAATATGTTGTTGTATGTGCACAGAAAACTGCATACATTGAGGAAAAAGGTGCACAAATATGAATTACAAAGTATATAAATATGCAGAGTAGGAATAAAAACTATTCCATGAAAGTCCATTTAAAATGTCTTACACTGTTCTTCATTTCATTCCCTAAGGCAACAATAAATATATCTTTTATATGAAAGGATATGCATAAAAATATATGCCTACAGAATCTCATTAAAGAGACAGATTTGATGTAAAGCCCTAATACAGCTGTTGACAACATAATTAAAATGATTAATTTGGGCAAGATAATTTCTTTCAATGATTTTTTAAAAAAAAATAACTGTGACAATATGTGTGGTCAGCACTTTAACATCAAAGTGTTAAAAAAAATATAGAAATACAAATTTTGGAAGGTTTGATAGGGTTTCTCAAAGTACATTAAAATTCACATACTTAAATATATTATATTAAAGACATTAGCAAGTCAGAAGGCTAGACCAGTTAATGGAATACCCACAGAGATCAATGTATACACCAATATCAAAGAAAGGAGATTAAATAGAGTATTCAAACTATGGTAATGAATGTGGCAAAATTACTGTTTCCAGATTGACAAAGGAATGAAACAAGGCTTCATAATGTATACAGCCTATACATATATCGAGAGAAGCTGGATTGGAAGAAGATTAGTGAGGTTTTAAAGCTGGAGGAAGAAACCTCATAACCTGTGCAATGTTAATGCTCTGTTAGCCAAACATGCTTATATTCTACACATTCTAATAATGGAAGTCAATAAACAGAATTAAAAAATGAGACTAAGATTAAATGTAAATACCAAATTAATGACAATTAATATAGCAACCAACCTTAGAACTGACAATGAATAAATTTGTTGAAGTGGTCAGTAATTTATGCCATTTACTGTGGACTATCAACCATTAAAAAAGACCAGTAATCAAGAAATATGTCATGACTAGAAATTGGCAGAATCGACCTTGGAAAAAACTTTTAGATTCTGTATTGTGTCAGTACAGAATTCAGAATTATACAAGCAATGGATATCCAAAGACAATCTATGAAAATGAAAGTTGGACTTCGAAGAACTGTTATAGAACGAGTGTTGACATTTATGTAATGATTCATTTATTCACTTTCTCAGGTATCAAGAAGGAAGTCATTCTAAGGAATATTCTTGTTGTTGAAGAATATTCCTTAGAGTGACTTCCTTCTTGATAGCTGAGAAAGTGAATAAATGGATCATAACATAAATCAAAATCAAGGTACATCATAGTCAGATTCCTTATATAAAGATTAACTCTCTAAATAAGTATGTAATACTGGGAAAGGTAGAAGGAAAGGGAAGAAGAGGAGAAACTATGTTAAGGTGCATGGGTTCAATTAACAGTGTTGATGAGTATACTGTTAGAAGATCTCAAAAATTTGACTACAGTGGAAGCAAACGTTTATGTGACTATTAAGAATTGACAGTGGTTTGATGGCATATAATCAGTTAATTATACTAAAATAGCTGAAACACATACTGTAAATTGACAGTGCTGTATAGCTTCCCTAGTTTTGAATTCCAGATGTCTTGAACTACAGCTTTCAGGATTGCAAGTCAACATAGGCAAGAACAACATTTTAGAAAACAGTAGTTAATAGTTATCTATCAAATATATGTGATCAAGCCCCTCATATTCAGTGGGAATCTTATTTATGTTATGATAATTCTGCTAGCAATATCTTTTGCTTTACAAATCTGATAAGGGAATGGGTATATACAGTGCTATAAAGTGGGATGGCACAAGAAGATTCAGATCAACTCCTCGCCTTTTGAGTCCTACCATTTTCCAAAAGACTATTCTAAATAATCTTCTAGTGACTTTTTATAATTTAATTTTTTCATTCATTCTCTAAGTATGTATGTCATTGCATGTTTTCTACCACTTTCCTTTACATGCTTTTTTTTCTGAGATGCTGCTGAAATTTTAAAAAATTCTCTTTCCATGGGAATTTACTGTCTCTCTGTCTGTAATTGAGTCACAAATTTTGGTCATAAATTGTGGTCGTTAAGTGGGACACCACATGATTACGCTCAATTTTATGACTATTTATATGACAGGTGTTATGTGAAAACTGGTCATCTAGCAAACCACTATATCCAATTGGCTTTTTTGTTTTTGCCAAAAACAGGAAATAAGCACCAGGTCCCAGCAAAAAAATGTAGAAAATCACGTTCAAATGATCACAGATGTGATCTAGTTGCCAAGTGCCCAAAATGAAATAATGTTATGGCAAGGGGTGACTGTCAGAACATTGAATCTTGATTGTAAGTAACTGTGGGGAAGTCCATTGTATAGTCACTAAGTGACCTGTATCCATCTAATTTTATGCAAGGTGTTAAACGGTTTTCTTGTACTATTTTGCCATCCAGCATTATTTTTAACCAATTTCATTTTAAACTTAAACAACTTTTCCTGTGTTCTACCTCCCATGTGAACTTCTTTGTTGGGAAATGTTATATAATAAATGAACTAGAGTTCAGTTCAGAGAGTATAGCACTTTAAACATGTTTCAAAAATATTCAAAATTTTTCTTGCTTCTCAGAAGGAAATTTGAGGACACTATATATGAAATAAAAGAAAAGATTATCTCCCTTAGAAAACCATCTTAGAAATATGGCATTATTTTTTCCTGCTTTTTATTTTTATCTGAGTCCTAAATCTGAATTGCATTGAATTTTCCAGTTACATCACAGTGCAAGATCTATATTATATTTCATAATTGCTAATGCCATGGAATTGAACTGCATGCCATCAACTTTGGCTTTCAGTGCAGTATTTGTCACCTTGATATAGTGTGCTATATTAAGTCTTTCAGATATGTACTATGTGGTTTTTTTCTTTATCTTTGTGAGCAGTTTTATTTATTAGATGTAGTCCTGTTTTTTTATCCCATATTTATTGCTTTTTTTACATGCCTTCCTCCGTCTATTTTCTCCACAACAACTCTGTGACATGGTTTGAACTGAGAGAATGACTAGTCTGATTCTGTATCTGAATGGAATTTTCCCTCTTAAGTTCAATGGAAGGAAAACACAGTAAATAAAGTTAATAAATCTAAAGCAATTAGAAGGTACAAACATGTTTGGTTTATTTTAAATGTTTTTTTAACTTTTTATTCATTGATATAAAAGTGTGTGTGTGTGTGTGTGTGTGTGTGTGTGTGTGTGAATGGAATGAATGAATCAATGAATGAATGAGAACTCTGGAGAAACACATAACGTTGCACAACAGATATTAATAGTTCTTTAATGATAGTGAAAAGCTCTATGTGTTTCTTGAATCCCTAGAGAACTTTGAGTTATATCAAATAGGTACAATAAAAAGGGAATTTATCATCCTTAATTTGATAGTAGTTTAAAACACCAAAAATAGTGTAGTTTTCCTTTTAACTAAAATTTAATTTATAAGCTTTTTTATTCTCTAAATGGAAAACTCAATTTTCTAAGAAGTGCAACATTAGTTTTTACTCTATTGTGCCTGTACTATTTTCCTGGCGATAGAGATTTCAGACATTTTCCTTAATGTTTGGGAAGGGGGGTGGCAGAGGGAGGAAAAGGTTATGCTTGTTAATGGTGATGGGTATGAATATATGATAACCAACTTCTCTTGGGGAGAAGAAAGTTTGATAAATTGTAATAAATAAGAAATTACACGGATTCTGTGTAATTCCCAGAGTCATAATTATTCTTCCCACTGCCTAGCAGATACAATTTTAAAATTTCTGTTGGTCTGAAATGTTAGATCAGTAATAGTAATAAATCTTTATTACGGTCAAAGACCAACAATACACATTATTTTTTACAATATGTTAAAAAATTAAAATATAATTAAAAAGTATTGATGTTAAAAGTGGATAATAACATACATGTTCTCAAATTGTTTGGGTCACTCCCTGGTTTACCTGGGTGCAAAGCCAATAAGTATGGGAGTAAATACAATGGTCCAGAAATTGTTAGATATGTCCAAATAATTTGTGTTGGGAAGATCAGGTCATTTAGATATCTTGCCGATTCCCACAACCTATTTGGTTCTTCTTGGAACTCCATGTCCTTCATTCTATTGATTACTACTTGCTTTGCTTGATCAAAGCCTAGAGTTAAGAATACTGGTGAGAGCCCATAAGAGCCCAGCTTGTGATCAATTGCCTGTTTCCAGGGGAGGGGAAGTTGTCAATCAACACTAGTGGGGACAGTCCCTCTGGGAAGAAATGCATTTTAAGCCAACGAATGATCATCATCTTCCAGGCTCTTACCTGAATTTGAGGCATGCCTCAATTCTTAACTGGGCATTTGGAGTTCCTTTGGGTAGAGCTAAGATGGCTCGTAGGAATTTGGTTTGTATGGCAAGTCTTTCTTTGCAATGTTTGTGCCCCATTTAGAATTTGTGCCAATGTTTTGGCCTTTAAAAGTTTTAAGGCAGCAGGTACTAACAGACCTCTGCTTGTGTAAAAGAAGTGTTTAACTGCATTTGAGGACCTATTGGCTGCTTGCAATGTGTGATCCAGGCATGCATTCCATGTCCCTTGCGAGTGGAAAATGTTCTAACCTGTTCCAAACTATGTCCTTCTATTTTCCAGGGGTATTGGCTTGGTCTTTTAGCAAAAACTAAAATTTTTGATTTATCAAAGTTAAGGACCAGCTTGTTTTGCCTGCAATAGCCGAGTGTTACCCTAATTGCTCTCTTCAGTCCTACAGGGTTTGTGAAATAATAGCGGCATCATCAGCATATAAGAAAATTGGAATTTTACGTTGTGCTAGGTTAGGAGGATGGAAATCAGGGTTCTGTAAGAGATCAATTGGGATTAATATAGAAGTTAAAGAAGGAGGGGACAGGATGCAACCCTGCTGTCCCCTTTTTGTACTCTTACTGGGCCGGTTAAACTCCCTTTGGGATTGCACTTCACTTTCAAGGTGGAATTGGCATACAATTTTTGTATGAGGAAGAGGAGGCATTTATCGATAATGGTGCATTTTAATTTCTCCCAGAGGGTGATCCTGGATATTGAATCAAAGGCCCTGCTTAAAATCAAGGAAGGCCACAAAAAGAGAGGATTTTTTTATATGTATATTTTTGTACTAAATGGTGGAGTACCAAGATATGATCCACTGTAGATCTTCCTTCTCTAAAATCAGCTTGTTCATCTTTGATTATCCCCCCTCAAATTAGCCAATCTTGAAGTTTATAGTTTTGGTGTTTGGCATACAGTTTACTAATAACGCTTAAAAGACTAATGGGTCTATAATTGTCTGGGTCGTTTCTATTACCTTTTTTTGGTACGATAAATGCTACTCCCCAATCTCTAGGCATATGGCCTGTTTTATCTATAAATGTAAACAGAGATGCTAAAAGTGGATCCCACCAACTGGCGTTCTTTTTTATTATTTCTGGAAGGACATTTTCAGCCCCAGGTGCCTTATTAGCCTTTAGGGCTCTGATCAACCGGGATATCTCTTCTGATGTAATAGGGGGCCAGTAAGGAGTTTGGTCAAAACTAGTTTGGCTCCCCTTGGTTACATAGTCAGGGTCTGTATAAAGCTCCCTAAAATATTCTTCCAGGCATGAATCGGAACCTAATTAGTTGGGGGTAGGGGAGGTTTCCCCAATCCTCTGGTGATGTACCAAAAAAGGAATGTATTTTTTGTCCTGACTGGCGTAATTAGTCTATGCCAAGACTCCTTCAAAGCATCACTTTTCTTTTCTTTTAGAAGGTTCTTATATTGTGCTTTCAGCTGTTTTAAGTAGTGAGTGTGATCCTCAAAGGGGGCATTTTTATTTTTCTTGTACTCCATATTATATATCCTTTTTAGGGGCACACAATCTCTATCAAATAATTTTTTATTCTTTGAAACAGTCCTTTTGGAGTGAGCTAGTGTTCTATTAATAAGAACCAAATTCAAATTTAAAATTAAAGTTTCAAAACCTTCTAAGTAAGATCCTACAAATTTATTCCTTAGTACAGATGTATGTAGCTCTATGGTTTCTGGAGCTAACATCCATTTGGTAACTTCATTAGCATTTTTTTCATTCCATTTAATTTTTACCTGGCTATTTTGACTCTCTAACCTGGGTAGGTAGGCTATGAGATTTCTGGGTAGGTAGCCTTAGAGATTTCTGGTGTAATGTGAGAGTAAGGAGCAGTGACGTGAAGTCAGGACAGGCAGGGGAGGCATAACCTCACCACTGTCAATCATAAAAAGGGAAAAAAATGTAAACGGGAAAAGGCAAATGCAGAGGTTAGGCTAGCTAGCTGCTGCCACACCGTGAATGACTGCCTGTTTAAAAAAGCCTCTAAAAAAGCGCCCTCTACTATGAGGCAGGAGAACTGCATACCTCATCTAGTTTGACTTTTTAGGTGCTCAAGCAGAGTTAAGCGAGGGTTAAAAGCCTAAAAAATCCCGAGGTAGTTGAGGCACGCAGTTCTCTTGCCTCATAGTAGAGGGTGCACTTTTTAGAGGCTTCAACTCTGTCATTCTGTTTAAAGCTGCAGCGTCGTGCTCACTCTTTCTCCTCTCTTTCTCTGTTTCTGATGCCCCCCACCCCACGCTCCCTCTTTTCCTTCAAATTTCCTTTTTTTTCTTTTTTCTTTAATAGATGCAATGCTCAGGCATTCTCTCGTCTCCTGCGACACCCCACTGACTACAGCACTTTCTTTCGCCCGCCTGTGCTCGTGGCAGAGCTCAGGCAGGCTGCCACGAGCTCAGGCGGGCGAAAGAAAGTGCTTTAGTCAGTGGGGTGTCGGGGGAGATGACTGCGTCACCAGCCATAAATCTCACCGCACGTCACTGGTAAGGAGTATTGCATTATGATCGCTTTCTAGTTGCAAGTCTATCTCCATCTTCCCTAAGAACTTCAGGAGGTCATATGATATTATCCAGTAATCAACTATGGATTTTCTTCCTGCTCCCCGATAAGTATATTCTGCTGTATATCATCCCATATGGACCCATTAAGGATAGAAAGATCCAAACATACAGTCACCTGTCTTACACACAAACCTGCCCAATTTGCTTTACAGTCTTTAAATTGTCTGAAATGGAGGGATTCTCCTGTTACATTCTCATCATAGTGGATCTTAAATTGATTAAATAATGCTTGATCATTTGGTCCCCTTCTAGCATTTAAGTCACCCTCTATAATTATTGCTGCTTTGGGGTATTTGTCTGAGCAGTCAAGAATAAAATATTCTATGCTGTCCCAAATCTTGTTGATCACATTATTCTTGTTAAGTGGAGGAATATAGATATTAAATCTCCACCTGTTTAAATAAGAGTAGTGTAGTTACAACCCATGGCTGGAAAAGTGGCAGTGATACACATTTAAATTGCAGGGATGTATTAACTAATGTCACAATACCCCCTTTAGCTCTCGCCCCCCACACCTTGCTTGGGAAAGCCGGGATTGAGTTAACCCAATAACCATTTAACTGAATCTCTGTGGAGGCCCAGGTTTTCTGTAAGAAGAGGATGTCAAATTGTGATATATAGTCAAAAAAGAGTCGGTCTTTTGATGGAACAGACCAACCTGCTATATTCCAGGTTATAAGGGAAAGTGGGTCATTTTTGCAGCTCATCAGGAAACTTGATTTATACTAAGGGAAATTGTCTGGTAGTTGCCATGGATTGAAGCGTTATCACACACAGAATTGGCTTTCTTTAAAAGTAGGGAGGGTCCCATCTAAGTCCTGTGTAGACTCCTGAGGAACCTGTTCAGGGTAAGAGGTTTTAGCACCAGCTAACAGGGCTTGCCATTCCTATGCCTCTTCTCTGGGTGTAGGACAAGGAGTTATTAGGTCATATTTCATTCTTTGAGATGGTAGCTCTGACGTAGGTCGTCTCTCAATTTCTTGGTTTGGTGCTGAACGTGTCATGGGATATTCACACAGGGATGAAAGCATTTCCATCTCTACTGGGACCTCTAATGCCCTCTTTGGGTCTTGGCTTCTATTTTCCATGATCTTGTATTCATGCAATCCCTTATCCTCTGGGGGAGAAGTGAGAGGCTCAATTATTTGGAAAACCAGATATATAAGCAGCTCTGCTGTGTCCATTGTGACCAATAAGGGTTTCTTTAAATTTTGTAACTTGAATAATATATTGTCTTGTTCTTTCCTTGGGAGAGCGCCAAAAGCATTAATGAGACCAGCTTCTGTGCTGTTAAGAATCTCTTCACCGGACAAGGCTGGTTGACTCCCACTGTCTTTCTCTCCATTTCCCAAGGTTAAAAATGAGGAGGAGGCAGCAACCTTGGGAGTTTGTATGTTAACAATTAACGGAGTAACCCTTTCTTCACGAAAGAGTCTGATGGGAAAGATTTGAAAAGAGGCTAAATGTGCCGTCATCTTGAATAGCATCTGTGGTATAGTGGGCTGTTTGAAAGACAGGAGAATCTGCTTCCAATTTGGGCCTCAGGAAGCCACTCCACAGCACGGAGATCAATCAGACCCCTGTGACAGTGAAGAAGCTGGCTTAGGGAATTTAGTATTGCACTTCTGGTGTTCCAACGTCCATAATTAAGTCTGTTCATATGAATTATAAAAGCAATCTGATAAGTTTGTAGTGAGCGAAGTGATTGTTGTAATTGGGGGAGAGATCCTTTCCTGACTTCTTGTGAGGCTTCTTTATTATTATCTTTCCCTCTCATTGCCTTGTCTGGGGAGGGACTGTTTTTCTGAGAGGACTACCACTTTTTATCCAACTCTTTAACTGTTTCTTTGGCTCTTTGCTCTTTTTCCTCTTCCTTATCCTGTGTATGGGAGTTAACCAAGTCTTCTGTAAGAACTTTAGTGGGGGTGCCTGGGATCCCATATTGTACTTGAAGAAAAACGATTAAATCTTTTTTCAATGTCTTTAAATTGTGTTCGATGACAATTAATTGTTCGAATATTGAAACCACCATTTGCGCTGTGAGAAGGCATTGCTTTGCCATAAACTCCGTTGAATTTTCCCAAGGTAAACTCTCCATACTCTGAATTATCTGGTTGTTCTTTGCCTTTTTAGCCTTGAACTCAGACTCCATATAGGAAGTAATTGGACTAGTTGTTTGTGAGAAGAGCTGGCTTTCAGTTTCCCCCCCCCTCCCGATTGTGAAAGTCTAGTAACTGCTGTTTTGCCAAATCTTTTTGCAGGTCCAGTTCTAATCTATCCAGATTGTTGGGAATGTGGGGGGGGGAGTTAAAACTAACTTACAGATCACTTGCCAACAAAGTGCTCCTCAATTCTTGGCTGTTTTGCTGTTTTCACTGGAGGGAGAGATCCCGGGCTGGTGTCATGGCGTTTCTTTCTTATTCCCAGGCCTTTTTAATCCTCAGCAGCAAGAAAAACTTTTATCTGTGTTATGGTCTACACTGTTATCTCCACCGAAAAATGTTAATTAAATAAAAAAAGGATTCAATGGGAATACTAAAAATTGATAGAATAAAATAAAACCGTGGGCACTATTGTAAACACGCTCCAGACACTGCTCCGCCCCCCCCTCTAAGTATAAAATAGTTTGTGTTTTATGGAGAAAATAATATACATAACCATTTTACAGTACAGTATATATAATCCTTGTATTTCAGCTGTAATGATTATTAATAATACAAAGGAACAACAGCTGCTAAGTTTAAATAAATATATATATGAAGCAGGTTTGTGCAGTCAGGGGAGGCAAGGGAGGTAGAGCTTCACCACTGTCATCATGAAAAGAAAAAAAATGTAAAAGGAAAAAGGCAAGAGCTGAGGTCAGGCTGAGCTAGTTGCTGCCAGAGTCACCGTGGATGACTCTGCTTAGTGCTTAACTGTTTAAAAAAGCCTCTTAAAAAGCACCCTCTACAGGAGGAGGCAGGAGAACGACGTGCCTCAACTAGTCTGACTTTAGGCGTTTTATGATCACTCGAGCAGAGTTAAGCAAGAGTTAAAAGCCTAAAAATTCCTGACGTAGGTAAGGCACATCATTCTCCTGCCTCCTCCTGTAGCGGGCACTTTTTAGAGGCTTTTTTAAACAGTTAAGCAGAGTCATCCACGGTGAGGCAGCAACTAGCTCAGCCTGACCTCAGCTCTCGCCTTTTTCCTTTTACATTTTTTTTCTTTTCATGATGACAGGCAAGAGCAGAGTTGAAATCCTCTCTGAAACAGCTGGAAAAGGTACGTGTGGGTTGGAGGGAGGGGGAGGAATTCAAACTTCATCCTCAAGTGTAGATCCCTCCCCAAGTGTAGTTTGAATGCAGGCAGAGCCACATTGCCTTTTCAAACACACACACACACACACACACACACACACACACACACACACACAGAGCTGGATAAAACTATATAAGCCCAGCTTCACTGCTTACAAGTTTGAGGCAACGTGGCTCCACCTGCAATCAAAGGCTCGGATCGGCTCCAATCCAACTTCTGTGTTTGTGTTTGTTTGAGAGAGAGTGAGTGAGTGAGAGAGGGAAGGAGATAGTCCAATCCAACTTCTCTGTATGCATGTGTCTGTTTGAGAGATGGGGAGGGAAGGAGAGAGGGAGGAAGGAGGGGGAGGGAGAAGAAAAAGAATGAAGGAAACTTTTTCCCAAAGGAGAAAAACAAATGCTGTCGTTTTAAATCGTAACTGAGCATGCCTGGCTGTGGAATTCTGGGGAGTTGAAGTCCACAAGTCCCCCCAAAAATTGAAATCCACCACTGTGTCAGTGCCTCACCAGCCATAAACCTCACCGCACATCACTGATATGAAGTGACATTAACATACACAATTGTGGCGATGTAGTATAAATATTAAATACAGAGACAAAAATGCAAATCTGGAAATCCACTACAGCCAAATAAAAATAGTCTATTACTATCATTTCAGTTTTGGGCTCTCGATTGCCTGATCAATTAAATTAATTGGAACTGAAGATATTTCTCAAAAAGAGAGATCTATACTAGAGTAAATCTTTTCATCCCCTCCCAACCCCAAATTATTATGCTTTAAAGGAATGGTGCCAAAATATTACATTCCTTCTTCATGGACCATCTATAAGGAAAACACACTTTGTAGTGACTATTAATAGAAAAGTATAATTTTATGCGCATGTGCAAACTGTGATGGCCGGCAGCTTTCTCCACATGGACCGGGAGAGCGAAAAAACATAAAGAAAACAGGTAATTCAGTTCGGAGATCATGCGGGAGGGGGTCTTGCCGGTAGAACGAGATCTGGTGGACCCGAGCAGGTGCCTTTCTAGGGGGTCGCTGCTATTGGGCAGCTCCCAGCCCACGCGGCCGCCCGGAATACCTTTTACAGCGTGCGGCGGTGAGAAGAGCGAAAATGGCGGCGCCGCGCTGACAGCGCCATCCCCAACAGCCTCTTACAGTCCTGACTCTGTTTCTCTTTCTGACCGGGGGGGGGGGGCTGGAACATATTGGACTGCTGGAGCGTTACTGATGGCAGAGAGGAGGTGGTTGGTGTAGAATGGCGCTGGATGAGGTCGGACAGCTGGTCTGTTTGCCGCTGCCGCAACCTCCTTAGCCGCCCCCCTCCCTCTGTTCCCATCGGTTTTCAACATGCGATGTCCCCGGCATCTTTATCATCTTTCTTAACATTTTTGTTGACATCTTCTGCTCTTGTTTTGGTGACTCTCGGACTATATCATACTATATCAGACTGTTCCAGTGAGGGGGTGGTTAACCTGGCATGGCGCTGGATACGATCAGCCAGCTGGCTACATTATCATTGCCGCTGCCTTTTGGGCACCCCCCCTCCACTCCACTGGACTTGGACTTCCCTGCAGTGCGGCCTCTCCCCTGCCTGTTCTCAAGATCACGGGGTTTTTCCTTCTTATCATCGGGCTCCCCCTGCTCACGGCTGCTGGACTTTGGACTCACTTGGATTTACGACTTTGGACCTACGACCTACCAAATTGGTGTGACCACTGCCACCCGTCGATGCTTAGGAGGCCGTTTTGGATTTTCTGGACCCCCTGCCATACCATCCTATTCTACAGGAAGGAGAGAAGTCGAACTATCCCCCTTCATATCACCGTTAAAATTCCATCTGCAGAACTCTTTACGAACTCTTTACGAACCTGTTTACAGACGCTGCACAACACCAACAGCTGTGCAAACTTTGTGTGTGGAATGTATGTGGTATGTATGTGTTTGAGTGGTCCCACGCTTCTAATTTACCGTAACTTATTTTATTGTATCTCTGTATATTTTAAATTTGGTGGGGTATGCATGTGGAGAATGCCTGGCCGGTATGTATGAGAGGATTGAGAATGCGGCCTGGTGCCCCCTCCATTGAGTGCAGAAGCAGAAGTGGATGGGGGCCCGGGTCTGCCTCTCGTCTCAGAATGTGTGGTATGAATGGCCTGCCGGGGAGAATGGAGGCCATGGGAGGGGAAGTGGGGCCTACAGGTGCGGGAATGGGCCGGTGCATCCTGGTCATAGTTGGGAGAGGCAGGTTTGATGGGAGTTATAGGGCTAGCCATTACCGGGGAAGGAGGGTTACAGCGATCCCCCCTTCTGGCCCTCTCAGCTCCACTCCAGGACCAGATGGTGAGAGTTGTCAGGGCCTTGGTCTCAGGCTGCTGCTGCTAAATGCCAGGTCTGTGGTTCACAAAGCTCCCCTCGTCCGGGACCTAATATTAGATGAGGGGGCAGACCTGGTATGTATTACTGAAACCTGGCTGGGCCATGAGGGAGGAGTCCCCCTCACTGAAATGTGCCCAGAAGGGTTTCAGGTGCTCCACCAGTCATGACACCAGAGAAGGGGTGAGGGAGTGGAACCGATTAGGTGGTTCCGCCCCAGGCGTCTGATGGACCCTACGGGATTTCAGATGGCACTTGGTGAGATACCTGACTCTCTGGGCCACAGTCCAGTGGAGTCCTTGGTCGCTGCTTGGAATACAGCGGCGGAAGAGGCTCTAGACCGGATTTTGCCTTTACGGCCTCTCCACGGCAGTGGATCCAAGAGGGCTCCTTGGTTCACCGAGGAACTCCGGGAGATGAAGCCCCAAAAGAGATGCCTAGAGTGATGCTGGAGGGCTAGTAACTCTGAATCCGACCAAACACAATTAAGAGCCTTTATTAGGACTTATTTAGTGGCGATACGGGCGGCAAAATGTGCGCATTTTCCCGCTCTTATTGCATCTGCAGAATCGCGCCCAGCCACCCTGTTTAGGATAGCCTGCTCCCTCTTGAAAGGGAGGGATGCGGATGAGCCTCTACAGGGTAGAGCTGAGGAATTTGTTCAGTTTCTGTCGGATAAAATCGCTCGGATTCGGACGGACCTGGACTCCACTTGGACGGTACCAGCCAAGATGCCGGGGGAAGGTATTGATCGGATTTTATGGAGCAAGTTTCAACTTGTCACTCCTGAGGAAGTGGACAAGGCCATTTGTGCGGTGAGTGCCTCCACCTGTTTACTGGACCCGTGTCCCTCCTGGCTGGTCTCGGCCAGCAGGGAGGTGACACGTGGCTGGCTCCAGAGGATTGTTAACACCTCTCTTCAGGAGGGATCCTTCCCGCACCCTCTAAAGGATGCGGTGGTGAGACCCCTCCTTAAGAAACCTTCCCTGAATCCAGCCATCTTGAACAACTATCGCCCAGTCTCCAACCTCCCATTCGTAGGGAAGATTGTTGAGAAGGTGGTGGCCTTTCAACTCCAATGGACTTTGGATGAAACAGATTATCTGGATCCCTTTCAGTTGGGTTTCAGGCCTGGTTACGGCACCGAAACTGCTTTGGTCGCTGATCGATGATCTCTGGCAGGCTAAGGATAGAGGACATTCCTCTATCCTAGTGCTTCTTGACCTCTCAGCGGCCTTCGATACCATCGACCATGGTATCCTTCTGCGATGGTTACGGGAGGTGGGAATGGGAGGCACCATCTTAAGGTGGTTCTCCTCCTACCTCTCGGACAGGTCGCAGTCAGTGTTGGTTGGGAATCAGAGATTGACCCCTAGGCCCCTTAAATATGGGGTGCTGCAGGGTTCGGTCCTGTCCCCCCTCCTATTTAATATCTACATGAAGCCGCTGGGTGAGATCATACGAGATCATACGACGGCACGGGATTAAATACCACCAATATGCGGACGATACTCAATTGTATCTGTCCGCCCCATGCCAACTCAGCCAAGCAGTTGAAGTGATGTGCCAGTGCCTGGAGGCTGTCAGCGTCTGGATGGGAGCGAACAAGCTTGCACTCAATCCCGACAAGACCAAGTGGCTATTGATGTTGCCTCCCAAAGATGGTCCAGACATTCCACCTCTTAGCCTGGGGGGTGTTATACACCCTTCGGAGAGGGCCCACAATTTGGGTGTCCTCCTGGATCCACAACTGACGTTAGAACACCATCTGTCAGCTGTGACCAGGGGGGCCTTTGCCCAGGTTCGCCTGGTGCACCATTTGCGGCCCTACCTGGACCGGGAGGCACTTCGAATGGTCACTCATGCCCTCGTCACCTCAAGACTGGATTACTGTAATGCACTCTACTTGGGGCTGCCCCTGAAGAGTGTTCAAAAACTACAGTTGGTCCAGAATGCAGCCGCGCAAGCGATAATGGGTGTACCTAGATACACCCATGTTACACCTATCCTCCGCGAGCTGCACTGGCTCCCCATTGGTCTCCGGACCCACTTCAAGGTGCTAGTCATTACTTTTAAAGCCCTATATGGTATTGGACCTGGCTACCTGAGAGACCACCTCCTGCCATTCACCTCCCAACAACCAATAAGATCACACAGGTTGGGCCTCCTCCGGGTGCCATCAACCGGACAATGCCAGCTGGTGGCCCCTCATGGAAGGACCTTCTCTGTAGCTGCGCCGGCCCTGTGGAACGAACTACCAGCAGAGATCCAGATCCTTACCACTCTTCCGTAAAGTGACCAAGACCTGGCTGTTCCGTCAGGCCTGGGGCTGTTGATTAATATCCAGCCCCACTTGATTGAATGGATGATGTCTTAATTTTAATAATTGTATTTTTTAAATTTTTAAATGCTTTTATTTCTGCTTGTGAGCCGCCCAGAGTCCCAATGGGAGTGGGCAGCATACAAATTTTATTAAAGTAAAGTTTATTAAAGTAAATTTTAATGTATGCAGTTCATTAATATGTTTTACTGTGAACCATGACACACACTTTTAGCAAGTGAACTAGTCAAGTTTCTTTTTATCTTATAGTAGCAAATATAATTTCTTAATTCTAAAAATTGAAAGCTTTCCACCTCCTGTTCTTTTTAAAAGAAAAGTGCATATTTTTCTTCTTCCTGATCAAAGCACTAAATTGTATTTAATGTTTTTCACATAATAGCTGACTATGCAAATCCAATAAGACTATGTTTCGGCAGAATGTTACATAACTAGGATTTGAAATTTTTTAAAAAGAAAGATTATTGTTGTCAGAGTATATGTTGTGCATGCCAAAAGTTCCAGGTTAAATTTATGACATTTCTGATTAATAACATCAAACAATGGTAATCTGAACAGTTGCTTTCAATCACAGGGGGCAAAATGAGATTGTTAAATTAATAACTTTTCTGGCTGAGGAAGTTAATATTTCTGTTAGACCTTCCAGGAGAAAATATGAACAATTGGCTCTGATTGCCTTTTCTGGAGGACAAGACATGATGTACTAGCAAAAGACTTGTTAGTTCCAGTAATGGCACAGTAGTGGCAGCCTTCATAATGATGACTGAGGTTAAAGGGTAAAGCCAAATTCAAGCCTGCTTATTTCTTGAAGAAGCTAGTATTAGTAACATTGTTTTGGGAACAAAACAGAACAAAATAAATACATACATAGTAGCTATAAAATCTTCTTGGAGAAAGTGTGGGAAATGCATGTAAATACACATATAATTTGATGATATTTTAAATACCCATTTCCAAAAGCCCTACAGATGATAATGGCTTTTATAGAGATAGTAGGTTGGAAGCTAGCCTGATGCAGAAATCCCAAATTGTAAGAACGACCACTAAAAATTTAGTTTTATGACTCTTTATGCTCTGATCATTATAAGATCTCTCTAAGGTACATGCATCATTTTTCCTAGTCATATGCTATAGGGCAGGTAGATTCTATATAGAAGTTAATTTGAAAAGATATTAAGGGTCTAAGCCAGGGTCCCCAAATCCTGGGCCATAGCCTGTTCGAAACCAGGCCGTGGGAGAAATGGGTAAGTGCACGAGTGGACGGTGCTTGTGTTTGTGCATGAAGTTCTGCTCACATGAGTGGAAGACACTTGCTCTCATGTGTAAAGCTCCATTTGTACAAATGGAGCTTTGTGTATGAATGCAAGTACCTGACACTTGTGAGGGTATGTGCACACATCGCTTGCACAAATGGAGCTGTGCATGTGTGCCTGCCACTCAAACACATCCCGTGCCAGGCTGGGTCAGGCCACCAAGCTGGAAAGGTCGGGGAATGTTGGTCTAAGTCATAAAAGGCTTAATATCTGAAATCTACAGAGCACTGGTTTATGTGACTTGGAGATATATAAAATTATAGAATTCATTTGTTTTGATTGTCAGAAAGTTATCAAGGAGAAAAGGTGTGATTGCAAATTAATCATTGTTTGGTATTAGATTATCAATGGACTTTATAAAAAAAACAACCATTGGATTTCTCAGCCATAGCAGCACCTATTATTTGGTAACATTATCCATATAATTCCTTACTACAGAGAGTAATACAATGTACTAAGATCTGAAACTTTCACACTCTCTAATAAGTATTAATAAATGTCTGACAGTTTCCACTTATTAGCACTTATGAATAACAATCTTTTTGTTGGTACTATGACAAAATGTCTGTGACACTAGAAGAGCACAACATTTGTGATGAGGAAAGAATGGTGAGCAGCCAGTGTTTTAACCGGATCTTTACTTCTAGCATGTCTTGCAAAGCTAATAAAGTGCAGTGAAGGGGAAAAAGAACACTCTTAAAAGATAACTGGAAGATACATATTATCCAGTCTTCTGACAAGGTGAGAAAACAGTTTTGCACCCAGCTTGTCTACTTTGCTGAGATAAAAATCAAATCAAGGTTATTCATAATTAGAGATAGGGTGTTCAGATAAGAGTATGGATTAAGTTCAAGCTGCAATTTGGATGGGCTTAATTATCTTCTGTAGACTGGAAGATGGAGTTTACAAGAGCAGTTGAGGTAAATGTCAAAACTGACGTGGGTAATACTTTTGCTCTTCTAGAGTAAGATTAATAATTTTTCTAAAATATCTATTTTTCAAGCTCTTTCTGAGTTACTGGAGAAATTTATTTTCTCTATGAAGAATATGTAGGTAATTTTGTTTTCTGTGAATAGAACATTGAATGAAAGATTCTATTACTTTTAATATTGCTCTATGAAGAATATGTAGGTAATTTTGTTTTCTGTGAATAGAACATTGAATGAAAGATTATATTACTTTTAATATTGCTTTATAATATTTTATTATTCTTTGAAGAAAACAATTAGTTTATTTATTTAATACTTTCTTTTCCATTCATTTGTTTGTGGCTGCTAACAATATAAAATACAGAATATAAAAGCAAAAACTAAATTAAAAGGCTGACAAATAACTTGAATCTTATTATTACTCTAAAAGTCAAGCGTGTATGACCAACATAATTTTTGAGGGCCTAGAATGATGCAAGAGAAGGAACAAGTAAAGCTTTTCTGTCATCTAATTGTTCTTTTTATCCAATAGCATGAAATATAGTTTTAGCCAGTATAATTGACTGTGTTTTTAAATAACTGTGTTTTTTTAATCTGAGTAAAATCCATTGAATCCGCTGGGAATGTTATCTATGGATTTTGTTGACAGTAAATTGAGTAAAATGAGCTTGGATCGCAGACAAATGTTCCAAATTGTGCTGCCAATTTCATTTGGGTTTTCCAATTCTGATCTCCAGTTTCTAGTCCCCTAAATTTTTGAGGATGATATCTTTACGCAAAGCAAAAATATTGGTGTTCTGATATGATTTTCTGCACTAACAGACCTTGTGCTGTGTTAATAAAATAATAAGATGGAATCTTAGAAAACATTGCTTGTGTATACAGTTCTTTTGTTATTTTATTTTTATCATATGCGAATTAGATACCAAATAACAACATTACTATGATTTAAGTATACTTGTGGATAATATTGCATAAGGCAAACTCAGTAGTTCAGAGGTATATATTTTTGAATAAAGAAGTCAGACAGAAAGAGAGAAAAATTAGTAGTTGTTACCTTCAGAACTGTTGGGTTTGTATTTCTCTGCCTATGGAAAGAAAATTCATAGTTATGGACTGATCTATTAGGAGAAGTTATATTCCTATGTAGATTGAGTTATTGTTCATTTTATAGGGTCAACAAAATCATCATATGCTAATATGTGACTGGTTCTGATGCTAGAACTGGTTTCCTTTCAGACTTATAGATAATGTAGCAAGAAAGATTTACTAGCTTGGTGTACTAAATGGTAACAAGATATCTAAATTCTTTTTACATTATTTCTATATTGCTTGCTATAAAAAGATGATTTGGAAATGATTCAATATGCCCATCAGGAGTCCTAATCTCTGCAGTCTTATTAAATGCATGCAGTCATATCTCCCAGTGAGACTCTTATGCTGTGAAACTCATTAGAATAATAAATTAAGTTTCTATGCATACAGGCACTTCCTCAAAGATTCAGGTGAAAACGGCAGTTTGTTCTGTTCTACTTTTCATCTTTTTCCATATTTAGGTTTTATGATGATCTAGTAAATTTCTATAAGAATTATTTTATTGTGTCATCCAATCTGTAGTTAACTAGCTTGTCAAGCAGAATATCATGTTATAAAATAGTTTCCTGAAAACAAGTTATACCTGTACATTCATACAATCTAGAAAGAAAGATAATCAGTCAAAATATGAAATGTTAGTTTAGAAAAAAAACTTTTTCTTTGCAAATCCATGCTGACTTCTGATAACGACCAAATTAATTTTCAATTAATTACAATTAGGCTTTTCATGACTTGATTAGAAAAATTATGATTACCAATGATTGATTGATTAATCTGTAGTTTATTGTATCTTTTTCATTATGTCATTTTTTTCAAAGATACAGACAATATTTGGTTTCTCTCGGTCATCTGGTTCTTTACAGTTTTTCAAGATTTCTCAAAGATAATACATAATGTAAAATCAAATCCTCTTCTAGTTCATTTCCTATTTGAGAATTTATTCCCAGTAAATACAAATCTTCTGACTACATTTATGTCTATCTCTAGATTCAGTTGTTACCTTAATTTCTTCCTCATATTTGCTTGGAAGAACACACTCTTTTTTCTGTAAGAAGACCTGAGTAATTCTACTTTTTCTTTGTTACTTTTTGTAAAAAATTTTGCAATTTTAATTTAAATGTCTGACATAATTTTTCCCTTCCTTTTATTTTAAATTTATATGTAGAAACATTTTGTCATTCTTTATCAACCACAAGAGTTACTATGAGCAACTCATTTCTGTATGGTATAGAAAAGAGGGACTATTGAATTACAATGCTACTGTTGCTTAAAGTTCAACATTTCTGACAAAGATAATAATTACAAGAATGGAATGGTTACAACAGGGGTGTCAAACTCTATTTCATTGAAGACTGTGTCATGGTTGTGTTTGAACTTGTGGGGGTGCCGGGCATGGCCAGCTCAATGTCATTTGTGTCAAGGCATCCTATGGTGGCCCGAGCACTACTAGCAAAAATGGGCTCCCAAGCTACATTTTCGGCTGCAATGGCTTACTGCAACTCTTTGCCAACAAAAACAGAGCTCAGGTGAGCCGCACATAGCCCTCCCTAGCTCCTTGTTTGCTGGCAGAGGCACTGCAGGCCAGTCCTGTGCTGTTTCCAGGGCAGCCCCATGAGCCAGATCTAAGCACGCTACGGACCTTGAGTTTGACACTCCAGGGTTACAATATACAATACGTATATAGTCATTGTGCTTTTAAACCCCCTCTCCCCAGCCTAATTTTGGCTGAGATGTAGACCTGGTTACAATTCCCAGCTATTATCATCATTACATTTATATAATTATACATCCTTACACACCCCCAATTTGTGATTCTGTCTTTAAATTTCAATAATTTCCCATTGTAAGTATATTTCATGTTCCCTCTCCATTTTTCCATATCTTGGATTAGATTACCCTTAAATATCTACAAATGGCAATCCTTACTGTTCAATGTTCATTACAATTCCCTTAATCTACTATATAGAATAACAAGCGGTAAACATCTCACTTTGTTCATCATCTTAAAAGTTCTATATATGTCCATGTTTCATATATTTGAACCCATGCTTAATTGTCCTTCTATTGTCATATTCAATCAATTAGCAACTCAGTTTAATTATCATGTATAAAAGTGAATCACAAACCTCTGCTTTACAGTCTCCTCATATCAGTTTCATATTGTCCATATTCCACATGTTTTGACCTTTATTTAATTATCTTTCCATTATCATATTCAACCAGTCAGCAACTCCATTTTATTGTAATATTTAGGTATAAACCCCTTATCTTAGCTTTATATTTTCCCATATAACAATTTCTAGTTGTCTGATTTTTTCCTAGTAATTCTTTTGTCCCACTTCTCTGTTCCTTCCTTCTCCCTTTTCTTTATTTTGACATGTCCACCCTCTTTAATTTTTGTCAAACCACCGTCAAAATTATATTTTATATTTCTCTTTGTTGGAGAGTAATCTCCTACTCCAATTTTTCTCATGCCACTAACAACCTCCAAAACATCTTTTGTCTGATTCTTCTTCTCTTTTGTTGGGACACACCCCCCTTTTACAATTTTCCCTATACCACTGCTGGAGTTTTTTATATGCTTTTTATTTACCTCCATTTCTACTCCTTCATTATCTTTCACCCCTTCTTCTTTGTGTTCTTCTTTAAATACCTGCTTCTCTGGGTTCAGAATTCTATTTAGGCTTGATTTTAATGATTTATGTCTTTTTTTTTTTTATAATTTCACATAGTTCTTCAAATTCCCAGCTTTCCATGGTGTCCAGTTCCAAAGTTACAGTTAGTTCTTATTTCAGAGTTCTGATCCACCTTAAATTTATCTACTTCAGCTGCTGTGGGGAAGAGCGACGGTACCCATCTTGGTCTTTTGTTCTTCCTTAATGTCCAGTTTCAAAATTGCAGTTAGTTATACAAGTCTTATATGAGGTTCTGGTCCGCCTTAAATTTAGTAAATTCAACTACTGTGAAACTGGAAAAGAAGCTGGAGCCATCTTAATCTTTTGCAGAAAAAAAAGGAAGAAAAAAACCCTTCGTATTTCCCAGTTCTTGATTGTTATTATTTCCTTTCCTTGCCACTCCTCACCTCTCATTGATTATAGTTGTTCAAAATATATTAATTGGAATAAGCTTGCATAAAGCCAAAACTCGGGTATGTTTCTTCTCCGTCTCCTGCTTTTCCAAGTTCTGATTTATGGTGTTTGGTTAATTAGAATTTCCCACACAGGCAAGATTAGGTCATCAGTTGTCAGTGCTTTTTATTGATCTTTCTCCCTTGGTGCATTCCATCTATCATTAATTGAGATTGCTTAAGATATGTTAGTTAAAAGACACTCGGACGAAATAAATCTTCACACTCCTAGACTCCTTTAAAAACACAATCTTTTCAAGTCGGAAGTCAAATTTAGAGTTAGTATTCGAGTGAGTTTGTCATTTCTCTGCTTTCTCCCTTTCTGTCCGAATTGTTTCAAACAAATGGCTTTTTTTTGGGGGGGGGTAGTGTTTCAACCCTCCATTTTCCTCTCCTTTCTTTTTGAAAAAATCCCGGTCTGACCATCAATATTATTTATGCTCTCAAGATTCTTTGCCTTTTCCAAGTTTGATTTATGGCGTGGATTAGATTAATTTTCTTACCGGTCTTTCTCATGCTCCTGTTCATTTACTTTAGCTGGAAGTCAGCTTCTTGTGCAGCATGTTACCATGCTGCCACCCCTACTCCGATTCAGAGGGCAAATCGCTGACCTGCGAGAGACCTGTTGCCTCCCCATGGGTCTGATGAGACGCTCCCCCTTCTTCACACACACCCCCAGGGGGTTCTGATCTAAAAATGATCCCGGAGATGGTTTGTTAGACAGGGTTCATGTGAAACTCTTGAGAGCCCACACCTCCCACATCTGTCCAGCTGGAGAACTTCAGGTCCTGTCATCCTCAAATGTTTAATCAGCAAATTAATCTGCTACAATTAAATTCAGTAAATATACTCTTTTTAATTTTAAAATATGCATATGTTCAGCTGTAGAGTTAAAGAACGGAAGCAACATTTTGACATTTTGCAATTTTCTCTATTCTGATAAAAATGTTAGCAGGTTTAGCTGAGTGAAACTTTGAGCCTATTAACTCACTCCACCCCCTTATATTGGAAGGAACTTTTCTATGAAGGACATTCCTTTTTTACCTTCTTTAAAATTAAAAGAAAATGTTTTCACACAGATATTCTGTAATGGGATGTCTAATGTTAGCTACACAGAAGAGCAGTGCCACCATTACAGGGCGGGGCATAACCTTTTCCTAGGGGGTCACAGCAACACTTGTAATAACAACACAAATAATTCATACACCATTCGAAAGCCCATCAAAAACTGAGTTTATTGACACGATTTAATAGTCAGTATGACCACCATTAGCCCTTCGAACAGCATTCAAACGAGGTGGATAAGAACACAACAAATCTTCAAACAGTTCCGTTCGATTTTCCAGATTTTTCAACACAGTTTCCAAATTCATTCTCAAAGTTTCAACCGAATATCGATTTTGACCTTGCTCCTGAATCATCAGAGCTTCCACTTCATCCTTAATTATGGCCCCAATGTTCTCTGCCGGATTGAGATCTGGCGAATTTCCCGGCCAGACGTCATTGCCCCAAAATTCGACATTGTTTTCCTTTAACAATTGCTGAGTCGCATTTGCACGCATGCAAGGAGCTTTGTCATGAAGAAAGACAGCCTCACCAACCATCAAGACATTGTCTGGAAAACTGAGAAATGGAATGACATTCTCCAATAAAATTTTCTCACGGAAATAACTGCCATCCCAGTATTCCCCTTTATCCTTCAAAACCCAATGCAGTTTCTTGGCTGTGAAAATGACAAAAATCCCGATGCAAGTCGGATTGCGAACGATTTGTCGATATCGTTCATGTTTGGCGATGTCGTCGACGTCTTTAGCCCAAATTCGATCGTTCTGGAAATTCGGTTTTCGAATGGCATAAACGAAGAATTCGTCAGATGGCGCCAAATGAATAAAATCTTCCTCGGTCCATTCAGACAACCAATCGCACAACCAAAGCCGATCTTGAACGTGTGTTTGAGTTTTCAATGGTTTGCAAATGACGTGGAATGGCTTCAAACCTTCTCGTTCTCGATATCGGCCGATTGTCCTTTGATCAACTCGTTTTCCACGAATTTGAAGGATTTCTTGGGCCACTTTTCGGTTTCCTTTTCGTTGTTTGCGACTGCCAGTTGCAATGATGGCTTTGCTTTCTTGGGACAGTTGCAGAGGACGCCCTTCTCCAAATTTTGTGAAACATTCTTGGGCTGTTTTGTTCCAATTATCAGTAACCCAATCCGGATGACGTTTCAATTTGTTTGCAATCCATTTTCGATTGATAAACGTCGCTCCAGCATCGCGAGCCTCTCGAAAGGCAATGCATTTTATTCTGTCAATGATCCTTTGTTCTTCCGAATCGAATTTTCCAGCCATTCTTAAAGCAAATTTAACATTTAATAGCTCATTCAATTCAGTTTTTTATGGGCTTTAAAATGAGGTGTCGCGGAAGTTGTAAACTGCTGTCGATCTTGCTGTGACCCCCTAGGAAAAGGTTATGCCCCGCCCTGTACATACAGTTTTTAGAGTCCTATACAGAAGGAAACGAGAAAGACACTGAAGATTAAATCTGCCTTAATTATTTTAGATATAAATAGAATAAAGAATTACTTTAGCAGGCTTTTAAGATTTTTTCGAATGTCTTATTAATAGTAAAGTTCTATATATGCATCTTCATATCTCCTCATATCAGTTTCATATTGTCCATATTCCACATGTTTTGACCTTTATTTAATTATCTTTCCATTATCATATTCAACCAGTCAGCAACTCCATTTTATTGTAATATTTAGGTATAAACCCCTTATCTTAGCTTTATATTTTCCCATATAACAATTTCTAGTTGTCTGATTTTTTCCTAGTAATTCTTTTGTCCCACTTCTCTGTTCCTTCCTTCTCCCTTTTCTTTATTTTGACATGTCCACCCTCTTTAATTTTTGTCAAACCACCGTCAAAATTATATTTTATATTTCTCTTTGTTGGAGAGTAATCTCCTACTTCAATTTTTCTCATGCCACTAACAACCTCCAAAACATCTTTTGTCTGATTCTTCTTCTCTTTTGTTGGGACACACCCCCCTTTTACAATTTTCCCTATACTTAATTATTTTAGATATAAATAGAATAAAGAATTACTTTAGCAGGCTTTTAAGATTTTTTCGAATGTCTTATTAATAGTAAAGTTCTATATATGCATCTTCTTTCCTTCCTATTTCCCACCACATAATACATACTTCAAGTGTGTAGAAAATTATACATATGTATGATGAGGCATATATGGAAAAACACATTGACTGTTGTTTTAGGCATCTTGCTAAGACAGACTTTTTAAAAACATATTTTATTCCACAATTGTCCATATGACACCCAAACCTTGAATACTTTTGAACATTTTAAAAAGTTGTTACTAATTTGTAAATTCAATGTAATAAAATAGGAAAATATTAAATATGAAAAATATTAAACTCACATATTAATAATATGCCTCCTGCAAGGAGGCATATTAAATTAAAAATGAACAGCCACACAGCTCAACTGTGAGGTGGTTAGCAGCATCAAGTTTCTGGGTGTGCAGAATGAGTAGGCTAGTTTTGTTTCTCAACAGTGTGCTCAACAGACACTGGTGAAGTTGGCACAGCAGCTCCTGCATTTTCTGTGTCACATGAGAGAAGTACATCTTTCCCCCCCATCCTTACCACTTTCTATAGAAGGATGATCAAGAGCATCCTGTCATATTACATTACAGTCTGGTTGGAAGCATTACTGCTTCAGAGAAGAAGGCAGTGCAGAGAGTGGTGAGGATGGCGGAAAAGATCATTGGCAATTCACTCCCTTCTATCCAGGATATAGTATATAAAGATTGCTTGAGCAGGATCCGCAGTATTGTCTGGGATGTTACACATCCACTTCATGACCTTTTTTCCTTGTTTAGAGGTTTATTGGATTTATAAGTTACCTTCTGGGAGGAGGCTTCATGGTATCCGAAACAGAATATCCAGATTCAGCCAGTTTTGTATTAACCTTGTGAACTCTCAAGTTTTCCAGTAGAGATGGTGGGAGGGGATACAGTTGGGTTTTGTCAAAGCCTGATTGGTCCAAAGACTGAAGGAAATTTCTTTAAGTATCCTTCTTTCCCTGTTGGCTCCCAGTTTCCTCTCAGTCTTTGGTCCAAGCACTGGCTTTAGCTCCATTTGAGAAAATAGTGTTAGTTATTCTAAATTGTTCTAAATTGTTTAATTTGATTGATTGGCTTTTCCAAATTTCTCAAATTTGCTGAGCTGCTGCCCACAGAGACTGTATTTACAATCTCATGAGGAGGTAGGAGAGCCGATTTGGCATTCTCTCTCCTACCTTTGGGCCTTGGGTGTTCTGCCCAGTCCCTGGGCATGCGGGGGTAACAGGTTCCATTGGAGCAGCTGAAGGGAGCGACTGCAGCAGCGGAGCGTTTGCCGTAGGCACTCAAACGTACGCAGCAGCTTGAAAAATGTGCTGCGGCCCCAACAGATGTGTCGCAGTCCAATATGTATTCAAGATGAAGAGGAATTAATGCATGCATGCATGCATGCATGCATGCATTTATTTATTTATTTATTTATTTATTTATTTATTTATTTATTTATTTATTTATTTATTAGGGTGTGGGTAACTCTATTTATCTAAATTCATTACACTACAGGTAGTTCTTGACTTATAACCACAATTGAGCCCCCAATTTTTGTTGTTAAATGAGACATTTGTTAAATGAGTTTTGCCTGGTTTTATGACCTTTCTTGCCACAGTTGTTAAGTGAATCATTGCAGTTGATAGGTTAGTGACACAGTTGTTAAGTGAATCTATCTTCCCCATTGACTTTGCTCATCAGAAGGTCACAAAAGGGGATCATGTGACGTTGAAACACCGAAACAGTCATAAGTATAAATTAGTTCCCCAGCATCTGAATGTTGATCACATGACCATGGGAATGCTTCACATAACTGTGAAAAACAGTCATAAGTCTCTTTTTTCATTACTATTGTAACTGAACAGTCACTAAGTGAATAGTTGTAAGTTGAGGACTACCTGTATATGTGCTGTTTGAGTAGTTTAGACTGTAGATATGTTTAATTCCCCTGTGTGATCAATTTTTTTTCTTTTAAAATAGGTTTTTAAGGCCTCATGAAATGGATTAGTTGATTCTGGAACTGATCAACTATATGTTCAACTTTCCTCTTTCTTCTCATGTCTTCTAACATCTAGTAAAAAGTAGGGCTCTGTTGAGTTCAAAAGATTATTAGAAGTTGTTCTGGCTTTGTAAAATTGGCTATAGTGAGGCCATCCTAAGCCATAATAGTCCTAGTGTATTACTTTTCAAATTGTGTAGCAAAACAGATGTCCATTTTTAGTCCCCCTCCCGTATCTACACTCTGATACAGATACAAAATATAGCTATTTTTCATAACTGATATAGCAACCCCTTTTTCATTACTACTCTCTTGAATTTTAGTATTTAACAACTATAGGCCTCACAGGATTGATATTATAGTTTAGTTAGGCATGTGTAACTGACAGATTGATGCCAAATTGCAATTTTAATATAGATTTTATCTATTATTTATTCGTTTATTCTAGAATTTTTAATTGGATATTTATTGAAAGCTTTTATTTGTTCTGGAGACTGGTCTTTGACTGCAATAAACTTGATTTGATTTGAAATAAAAAATAAACAAAATTGAAATTGACACCTTTCCTATCCTTATCAATACATCCCAATTGTTTTCAGACATATATTAATTGGAAGCAGAAAAAAATCTATTTTCTTCACCTTCCCTGCTGAACTGGTTTGGATTGGCTCCATCCAATTAAACTGACCTTTCATGATATTAGAATTAGAGGTAAGAGGATTCCCAAGGATGCTGCAGTAGCCACTGTGAATATATTAAATATATTATGAACCAATTATCAGTCTCTCTCTAGATGGTCAGTAGGAAAAGTAATTCAGTTCACATACTGCTCAAACTACTTTTGATCCTGAAGAATAACTTCTTTTCCAAGGACAAAAAAAAATATTGACCTCATCCTTTCAGTACAGGGTTTGTGCTTATGTTGTCATTTACAGAAAAAAAATGGAGTATTTCTAACAGGGTCAAGTTGCTTGACTATTATACTGTCATTTCTCCTATATTAAAAGTCCCATTGAGAGCTATGAAGGTGGCATGATATGTCACTGATCTTCAAACTAAGCACATTTCCAACTTCTCTAGACATGGTTGTCGCCTGCAACAATAATTGAAGAGGGGGACAAAGGTCAGCAAGTTTTAAACAGGATGCATAATTTTTAAGACTGAGGGAACTGGAATATGTTACTTTGTTATATGTTATTATAGCCATGCTACCAGAGTAACTAACATTACTTCACAGATAAGGGGGGAAAAAGAAAATGGAAGCAGTCTGATATTTGATTCATCTATTAGTTTTCTACAGAAGAGAAAATGAATCAAGCGAACATACCCTTTAACGGTCTTACTATATTGACTAAAGGTCAAGAATCAAGAGGAGAGGTAAGGCAAAAGTTTACTCTAATAGAAAAAACAGCCTGCAATTACAATCGACACAGCTTCTGCCTTCAGAAAAAAAAGATGGCATTTCGCTTGCTTGGTTGCAGTCACTGCTGAGCTGTATCACAGTTATGTTAATCTCAGATGCTGTAAGTTATTTATTAGTTTGATGATTATCATGTATTTTTTAATAATGTTTTTAATTTTGTTAGATATAACAGCTGTGTAAAAAAATCCTGCACGCTTTATGGTTTACGGTTTACGGATTATGACAGTTTTTTGGATAGGCCATTGATTTTACAATATTTTATGTAACTTCTATGCAAATATTGTTATATTTAAATGAATACTGGTGGTTTTTAAGTGAAAAGCATAGGTTTTTTTTGCAATTTTGTGCTGTTTGGATGGGAATTGTGAATTTTCTTGCATGCTTACAATGCATGCTTACAATAACTTTGAAAACAGATTAACTGATGCATACCCAGTGGCATATGTGTTGCAATTACTAAGGCCGATGCTAGTGTTTTGTTAACATTTTTATTGTTGTAGCCCTGAAAAGGGCCATTTAGGTAACCAAACATGATTACTAATATGAAATTGGCCAGCCCTTATTGCTTATCCCCAGGTGCTTCGGCAATAGACTGTATAAGCCTTTGCAAGTGATCTTTGGTGACAATGTGGTTCCAGGTTGCAATAATGGATTCAATCAGCTCCTGCTTGGTCTTCGGATGCTCCTTGTTTATTTTGTAACCAATCTTGGCCCACAAGTTCTCAATTGGGTTCAAATCTGGGCTCTGAGCTGGCCAATCCCGAAGTCAAACATCATGCTTCTTCATCCACTGCTGGATGGATGTGGCTCAATGAAAAGGAGCATTGTCATCCTGGAAGTAAAAGTCCTTCCCTACAAGTTGCTGAGCTGAAGAAAGCATGGTCTTTTCCAGGACTTCAACATACTGCTTGGAATTCATGATTTCCTGCACGATTTGTATCCTACCAATACCAGAAGCAGCGATACAGCCCCAGATCATGTGCAATGGATGCTTCACAGAAAGATTCAGGCAGTATGGCCTAAATTCTTCAGCTGGAAATCTTCTGACATACTTATTGCACTGATTCCCAGTCAAGTAGAAATTGCTCTCATCACTGAAGATGACCTTGGCCCACTATTCATTGGTCCACTTGGGATACTTCTTGGCCCATGCAAGTCGACGAGAGCGGTGAATGTCTGTGACCAAAGTTTACTTAGAGCCTTGCAGTCTTTGAGCCCTCTGGCAAGCAGTCTGTGACACGCTATGCTTGTGCACACTTTTACACCACATGTTTCACCCCAAATTCTTGTAATCTGAGGTGAGGTGAGCTTCCTGTCAGCCATTGAAATGCATTGCAGAGCATGGTCTTGCCGTTTTGTCAGCTTTCTTGGTCTTCCAGAGTGGAGCCTGTCATCAACTGAACCAGTTATTTGGTATTTTTCAACCACTTTGCTCACTGTAGTGCGATGGCATTTCACTTTCTTGGCTATTTCTGTACAGGAGTTACCCTCTTCATGAAGCACAATGATGTGATGTTGCTGCTCAGTACTGGTGAAAGCAAAGACCTTCATCCTTGCCTGCAGCCAGAGCTAAATTAAATTTCTTGATGCTTTTCATGTCTATTTATAGTCAGAGAGTATGACAACATCGATTGGCTAATAGATTTAGCCTCTGTGCATTTTGATTGGTCAGCCAAAGCTCACTGCTGATTGGCTACTTTCGATCCTGACATTCTCGAAAATTCAAGTTGTAAACTTACTCAAAACCTTTAAAAGACTTTGGTTATATTAATTATGCATCTCAGTCCAACTACAGAAATTTTCATCAAAGTACTAATTTTGAGTGGTTTCTATGAGTGAAAAGTTTATTAAACATGTAAATGCAGCTTAAAACTGAAAGCGTGCAGGACTTTTTCACACAGCTGTAGATGTATTTGAGTTGGGTGGCCATCTAAATTGAATGAATAAATAAATGAATGGGCTCAATTGCCAAACCTGGCCAATAATATGGAACTACTATAGTGTGGAGAACTGTTTATGAGGTAGTGCAGGTCTATAAAAAAAACAGATTTCAAGAAGCCCCAACCTTTGTGTGTATGCTCTTAAAGTCTATATTCTGTTATCAAAATCCAGAGCACTGTAATTTCTAAATATAGCACAATGTGGAATTGAAACCAAAATTAGCAAAAAATAAATGTTTTTTTAGTCAGGAAGTGGAAATCTAAAGACTGAGGCTAAAAGTGATAAATAAGAGTGTAATATCTCTCAGGTTTGCACCCTGAGAATTTGAACTTGAGTGATTTATTTTGGTGAACCATATTCTGAATGTGAAAAAGTCAACCCCACTTCTAATTATCATTTTAATATTAGTAAATTGCATTATTTGCTCAAGAGTGAAACAGAAGAACAGGATTTTTGAAAGTGACTTCCACTTTCTGATTGGGATCTGATAGTTAGACTCATGAGAAGCCACAGGTTATTCCCACTGGTATTTCTTTATTATAGCCAAGAAGGAAAGAATTCTGTGTTGAAAATTATTACTAGGGCTGAATGAAAGTGTGTGCTCCTGACTTATTATTTTCCTTTTTAAGCTATGAAATTTGCCATGTTTGAAATTCATCACATGTGTGTTTGAATATGGAGAATGGAAAATATTGGGAAACAGATTTGTTTTTTAATCCCAGCATTTAATGTTCCCTTTATGGAGCTCCAGAAAAATGTTATTCACATAAAGAGAGCAAATCAAATCAAAGTAGTTTTTCTCAATGTGACATGTGTCACGTTACAGATCTCATTATTCTTGGCTGGAAATATAAAGACTTATAATTAAGCATATCCTGTAAATCCTGGGTTGAGAAATGCTGAAATGCTTTCCCCTCCCCTTCTTTTTTTTCTGTTCCTGATTCCAATAAAAGGAGACCAGGCTGGTTTACTGATAGGTAGTAGGGAAAGTTTGATTAATTGACTTATCTAGGAAGAGAGATAATTGTAATAGTCAGCAGTATGTTGGTTTCCCGCTCTCTGATAGTTTCTCGTATAACAGAGCAGTCAGGTGATGGCTGTATTTTTCCCAGTCTGCTGTCTAATGAGTTTATGCTGAAGCTGTAGATCTACTTTCAACTTATTAATAGTCTTGTAGTGGGAGAACACCCCCCACCCTTAAAAATACCCTAAGTGTTTTACCTAGCAGTGCGTGGTAAAACTTTGGTGACAAGAATCATGGTTTCTGCCTTTTTCTTCTCTCTGTTCCTCTCTTCAGAGTTAGCTATATAATTGTGATTTTGACAATTAAATTTTGAGACTAGACTTTGATGTTTTAGAGGCATGCAAATATGATTTTATAATGTGCAAAGGGTTGGGAGGGTTTTAAAGGAACTCTAGCTCTTCCTTTTAGCTGGCTTACAAATAGAATAGTTCAAATAGAGCTTGCTAAAAAGATTATTAAAAGCACAAGGCAAGCAAGAGTGTAAATCATCCAGATAGAAATGTAACTCTTCTGAAATGGCAGCATTTGGGTGCCTGGATGATCATAACTCATACTATTACAGCAAAATTGTTTTGCTTTTCTAAACATAACAAATGACAAAGCAAATAACATTTGGCCAGTGGCATACAACAAGCAATCCATATAGTATATGGATTTGTTCAATGGCATTTAAAGGACCTTGATTAAAATTCAGCCCAGGCTGGAATGGCAGGAAGACTGTTTTTTTATTGAAAGCTGTTTGAAGTCATATGTTGGACTGCAGACAGGGACTACAGGGATAGAGATGGAAACATTTCTTACCTTGCAAATACAGAAACTAGCTGTCAGGAGCATCTGATATTTTAAAAAGGGGCATAAAAATTCTTGAACAGTATGGCTGCTGTGGAAACTGCAGTATATGAGTTTTTGCGGCCATTGTTATACAAATGAAAGACTTCCCATCAAAATCAGGAGAATTATCACCATGTGTTTGGATTCTCTCTTCCTTTATTTTTCCTTGTATGTATATACAGTATGTTTATCTGAATGTCGGGGTACGTGCCTATGTGTACCTGCAAGCATACAATGTAAAACAATCTTGTGACTGTTATCTGTGCCCCTTGCTCACTATAGCAGCAAAAACTTTTTGAAAGTGCAATTAACATTTTTATCTGGAACTCAAGATTTTAGTTCATAATTGAACAAAGAGACCTACACTTTGCCGACTTTGTTTTTCCTGTACCTAATAAGCTCAAACATGTGTGACCAATACAAAAATAATTTTATGAATATAAAGTGTAAAATGTTTTGAAGAAAATACTTCATGTTTAGTCAAGGTACCAAGGCAGCTTATTTGTTCATCAGATAAAGACCCACTATTTTATAAGAATGAATACCAAACAAATTATCCTTTCCTTTTTATTTTTTAATGTATGACAAGTAACAATTTAGAGTAATATATTGATCAGGTGATCTATTTCACTTTTATCTGCATATATGTGTACTTGTGCAGTTACATTATGAAATGCTATTTTTTGAGGAAGAAAATGTCTCCCTTTTAAAACCATTTTTTAAATGTTCGGAGTTGTTGATCACTATCCTGTCAAGTAAAAATACTTCGTTATGAGAGCATATTCTTTTAAAAATGCAGAATAGGAATGATTTAGAAATTTAGTAATTATGAATGGAAATTTAGCTGTCTACTAAGATTTGCGGACTTTAATGTTCCATCATAACTTTCACTTGAGAAAAAACCCACATTAAAATACATTTAGATGTATGTTTTTCAGAAGAAAATGTTTCAATTCATATTTAAGCATATGCAACTGTAATATCTCTGCAGTCTTTTTAAAAAATATGGAAAAGAGAGAAAATACATATGAATTAAAAGATTTAAAAAGTCTATGGCTTTGGTTTTCCTTTATATAGAAGACTTGTTTATGGTTGTTTTTCCATGAAACTCAGATGAACATTTTCTTGCCTATTGCATAAATATTCCTGTATGTATGTATGTATTCCAAAATATCTCCAAATTTCATGACCTCACATGCCAGCAAAGAGGGCCTACTAAAGATCCTGTTGGTCAAAGAATTCCAACTTTCAGAATCCAGAAGAAGAGCTTTCTCAGCCACAGTGCACACCCTTTGGTATATCCTACTCTCTGGGCTAAGATCTTCCCCCACTCTTTTTTTTTTAGACATTTTATTAAGATTTATAGGCCACCCTTCTCCCTGAGGGGACTCAGGGCGGCTTATAATCACAGGAGACTGAAGACCTGGCTGTGCTGGTTGGCCTGGGGATTAAATGGGAGTTCCGCACTGGAGGTGTCTGCTGGATTGATGACTCCCCCTCCCCCTCCTTGCTCTCTACTCTCCACCCATCCATATTTTTGTCATCATATTGATGATAACAGTGATTCTTTTTCATTGCTATTTTACTGCTATTGTTTTTTTTACTTCCATTTTGTTTACACTCTTTTAATTTCTTCCTTTATATTGTTGTACGCTGCCAAGAGTAGCCAAAGGAAGATAATTGGCAGATAAATTTAGCAACTAAATAACCAAATAAATCTCTGATTAGTAAAAATTGTGACTGTCTTTTTATTTAAATTTTTCATAGAAGTTGGAGGTACAAATATATTTTAAATCATCCCTCCCTCCCCCCTTCACCTTCTCTCAAATTGCACTGTATTATTATCTGCAGGAGTTACTGAGTTACTACATACTCAATCATCTGTGCAATAGTTGATGTCAGTAATGATAATCTAAGACCACGAACCTTTGGGGATGGCCAGGGTTAATAGAGAACAGTTAAAGCTAACATTTTCTGGAGTTATTCTGAATTTTAAGGGGAAAGTTTCAGGATGTTCAGGATGTAAATGATAGTAAGAGACATACATTATACTTTCAGAAGTTTCCCATCTCAAAATGTTATCATGGGTAACATGGTAACATAATAAGTCATTGGTTTTCCAAACCATAATAATTTATTAGGGGAGTTGCTGAATAGTTATTTGAGGACTGTTATTGTTTAACTATTTTCCAAAGATATCCACTGAATTTCATATTATCTTTGTAAAACACTAAATTACATTGATTTAATGAGTCAATAATTTTTCTAAATTGCTTAATCGGTGGGGTTTGTTTTTTTGCCCTGAATTAGAAGTAAATGCCAGTTTTATCTATTTTTTCTATATTTATGTGCAGTATATTAACTAACAGAATATCCTAATTCTCTTCCAATGTACAGTAGAATGAACAAATTACAATATCAGGTAGAACATGTGAAAGAAGTGTAGAAGAAGGAAAAATAATTACATGGTAAAGAAGCAGAAGTACACTTTGATAAGCCATTATTTGTGAACTATTCTTTCTATTGTAAAGGTATTGTATGGGGAGGATAAAAGCAACCACAGAGTATTGTTGAGTAATTTGAATTCATGCAGCTTAGCAAATTTAAAATAAAAAATCTTAGGTATAATTACTATGAAGTACGGGTAGTTGTTGAATTATGACCACAGTTGAACCCAAAATTTCTGTTGCTAAGTAAGGCAGTGGTTAAGTAAGTTTTGCCCCATTTTATGACCTTTCTTGCCATAGTCATTAAGGGAATCACTGTAGTTGTTAAGTTAGTAACATGATAAGTGAATCTGGCTTCCCTATTGACTTTGCTTGTCAGGAGATTGTAAAAGGTGATCATATGATTTAGTGACACTGTAACTGTAATAAATATGAGTCAGTTGCCAAGCTTCTGAATTTTGATCACATGACTATGGGGATGTTGCAACACGTATGTCTGAAAAATGGTCATAAGTCACTTTTTTCAGTGTAGTAACATTGAAATGTCATTAAATGAACTGCTGTAAGTCAAGGATTATCTGTAGATCTGATTCTTTTCAATGGAACTTACTTCCAAATAAGAAGACTTAAAATTATGGGTTTAAAATTGATGTAAGAACTTGAAGCATGTGTATGAATAGAACTCTTATGAGAACTCGTGTAATATGTGTGATGTTTATTCTTGGCATAAGTGGAATATGAATCAGAGTTAAAGGGTTTGATGGCTTCTAATGTTGGTCACTGAAATAGGACTAGTGCAGTTCCCTTCCTCGAACACCTTTGCTTGCTTTGACATCATTTAGTAAGAGAAGTAACATAGATCCCGAAACTATTCAGCATGATGGTGGCTGTTATTTGGCTGCAAGGAAGCTTTCAAAATGTTTACATTTTAGTCTTTCACGTAACTAAGTTCAGAATAGCAGAAAGTTAACTAAATGTGAGTGAGGAGATTGAAAGAGGTATGCAGTCACACATGTTTTGAAATACTACCATTTATAATTTCTTAGTCAAGAATGTGATGCTGAAATGGTTTCTCTTTATGGATAGCCTTTTTAACTTTGTCACACCTGTCTTGACTGAAAACAGGAGATGCCTTATTAGCCACAGTGCCCGCTTTCTGTGGCACAGTGCCAGTGACTTTCCCTGTACACTCGCGGTAAAGAGAACAATACAATTCAAGAAAAGGCTTACATTTTGTCCCTTAACAATGCTTATTTTTCTAAAAGCCTTATAGATTTCAGTTGTCAGAATGGTCACAAATTTGAAGTAACTGTCAAGACTTTTGGGAGTATTTTAAGAACAAAATTGTCCATTAAGAATACATAAGAATTCTGAAATTATAAACACTGATTTTTTTTTCTTAAAATAGATCTATAGTAGATTTATAGCAGGACTTGTGTAGTCAAGCAAATCATTTGATTTTCTAGATGGAAGTTGATATATTTTATAAATTTAATGAGATGGTTGAACTTACTTTTTTCTCTCTCTCTTAATTTTAAAAAGTTTGACCCACAAAGTCTGATCTGCAGATTTTTATTTGGATTTTTTAGTTGAAAATTGCAGTGAAAACATGCCAAATTGGGAATCTATCCCTAAAAGTAGCATTTATGTGCTTTGGGATTTTTTTTTAAATGAACATCAATGTGGAAATATTTTTTAAAAAACCAAAGTAAACATATAAATAGAACAGCCAAATCTGGCCCACTGAACTAATGTTTATGAAAAACAAAACAAAAACCCAATGCATTGCTTAAGGATCAATTAATCAATAAAAATCAATTATGATCTTGCATAGTCAAAACTTGCATAGTTTTGTTTTGCCCATGCAAATCAAGTGAGACTGATACTATTATACATACTTTATTACAATCTGGGTTTTATTCTGACTTTTTCTAAAGGTTAATGTAGCATTTACTTCAAAAAATTCTCAGGACTCCCACACAAAATTATATTTTATGTCTACTAACAGATACTCTAAGGCTAGTTTTATTTTACAGTTTTAAGGACTTGTTGTACACCTTACAGCATTGATTTGAATTAATCATATGGATTTTGAATTCAATTTTTAATTTTTTAAATCCACTTTTTGATATTATTTTACATTTTTATGCATTACTCTTTCTTCAGTACCAAAGTTTATGGTTACTATTCTGGCCTGAAATGACATCAATTATTTCTAGATTCATTAATTACTTTTATGCTATCATGGACAAATTCTATAGAAATTATGTGGTTATGACTGAGATGGCAAATAACAGGTATAGTGGGCAACTTCATCTACCATGGCAAAAGGGATGCAAGGAGAATAGTTCAGCAACATCTGGAGAACCATAATTCCCTGATCCTGACTTGTCTACATTTGTTGCTTGAATGCAGAATCTATATAATGTATATAACCTTTGTATATACTATGTGTATATGTATATATGTGTATGTATATATGTGTGGGTATGTACATATGTGTATGTGTGTGTCTGTACATGCATGCATATATACAAGCATATATATTATATGTATGTATGTACCTATGTATTATAACATTTCCTTCCAAATATGAATATGTTTTTTGTTCAGGATGATGTAGATCAGACTTAAGAAGTAGATGGGAATTATTTTGGTGATATTTCGTTCACACAAAATATTAATATTTTATATTTCTGGTTGATTTCTGAAACCAAAAACTCCAGATGCCTGCGTTACTCACAGAATATTCTATTCACATCATTTGCTGCCCAGTCCTTATCAGCTACATAGATCTGGATGGGAGCAAACAAGTTGGCACTCAATCCAGACAAGACCGAATGGCTTCTGATGTTCCCTCCCAAAGATTGGCCAATTATTCCATCTCTCAGGCTGGGGGTAAAATTATACACCCCTCAGAGAGGGTTCGCAATTTGGGAGTCATCCTGGATGCCCAGCTGACTTTAGAACACCACCTATCGGCTGTGATCAGGGGGACCTTTGCCCAGGTTCGCCTGGTGCACCAATTGCGACCCTACCTGGATCGGGAGGCCCTTCAGACAGTCACTCACATCCTTGTGACCTCAAAACTGGATTATTGTAATGCGCTCTACATGGGGCTGCCCTTGAAGAGTGTTCGAAGACTCCAGTTAGTCCAGAATGCAGCCGCGCGAGCGAATGTGGGTGCACCCAGGTACACCCACGTCACACCTATCCTCCGCGAGCTGCACTGGCTACCCATTAGTCTCCGAATCCACTTCAAGGTGCTGGTCGCTACCTATAAAGCCCTACATGGCATCGGACCTGGGTGCCTGAGAGACCGCCTCCTGCCGATTACCTCCCTCAGACCGATCAGATCTCACAGGTTAGGTCTCCTCCGGATTCCATCTGCCAGCCAATGTCGGCTGGCGACCCCCTGGGGAAGAGCCTTCTCTGTTGCAGCTCCAGCCCTCTGGAATGATCTCCCTGTTGAGATCCGGACCCTTACTACCCTCCCGGCCTTCTGCAAAGCCACCAAGTCCTGGCTGCTCCAGCTGGCCGGGGGGGCTGTGAAATATCCAGCCCCACGGAAATTGTGAATGTTGTGGTTTTGTTTTTAAAGTGTTGTCTTTGTCTAGTTTTCCCCCTTTCCCTTGTGTATTGTGAGCTGCCCGGAGTCCTTCGGGAGTGGGCGGCATACAAGACAAATCAAATCAAATCAAATCAAAAATCAATGGATTGGCAAGGACAGGTCAGAGACATTTTTTCCCTACAGTTTTGTCTTTATACATTATTCAAAAGTACTTAAATAAAACTTGGGTTTTATTAAATGTCATCCAGATGACATTAACCTAGACAACTCTTTTTAGCTCACTTACTCTTGCCCAGGCTAGAAAGTTCAGCTGAAAGTTGATATAAAATATGGAGTGTCATATAAAATGTGGACATTTTTCCATTTTCTACCATACTATATTATTTGGGTACAAAAATAAATAAATTCTTCCATACTATATTATTTAGGTACAAAAAAATTAAAATTCCTCCCCACTGAAGATTTTCCATGTTATTGGAAGTGGATCAAGGAATTATTGAGGTGCAAAGAGAATTTTTGTAATTTTTAAAAAAAATATTTGCTAACTAGGCAAAATTTATCATAGCACTCTTTGTGGTCATAATACATATATTTGTAGTATAGGCTGCTGTTCTTTTGATAATATTTTTTAAAAATACCTCCTGGATTTTTGAAAAACAATGTTAATTCAACATGTGTGTTATTTCTTGGAAATACATGCTTTGTAATATGTTTGTATTTATTGTGGAGCATACAGGAGGCTTAAGAGAAATTCATTTAGTAGCTGTAAGTCTTAAGAAATGGGGAATATATTGTTGAAACTTGCCAATTTATATTTCTGCATGCATTTTACAGTGACCTTAGTATAATATTACTAATGTCATCAGGTGATCTGCAGGAATACCAATCTATTGTTTCTGCTCATCATTAGATCTAGCAGGGAGATCAAATTCCAAATCCCTCCCATTGCAAATATAATTTTGTTGGATTTGAATGCCAAACTTTCTATGTAGTGGCACCTTCTTTATGGAGCAACATTCTTCAGAAATTAGGATGACCCGAATCCTATTAACCATTTATAAGGCATTAAATAATGGCTGTTCCTTCAGAGATTAGGGCTATGTAGTTAGGTGACTACTGCTGTTTAAAACATGGCAATGTTATTTTTGTAAATTGAATGTGTCTTTTGACCTAAGTGTTTGACTTTGTTAACTATTGTTGTTGTAATTTTATCTTTTCTATCCCACTCAGAGTAAAATATATACACATATAAATACAAGAAAAAAGTATATGTTTTCTGGAATATAATTTTGTTTGTTCTATTCAAAAAGTTCTTTCATATGTCCCTATTTAATGCACATGGTGAATGGTTGTTTCTCTTAATGTAGCTATTTTTCTTGAGAATGGGGAATTAAGGTACAAAGAGGACTCTTTTCTCTACACATGATCATGTTAAAAATCAATGCAAAGTAACAAATTAAATCCAATAAACTTCAAGGTAAACTGATAGGGCATAGGAAGCTGAAAAGGGAATGGCAATATTTTGCTGATATAACATGTATCAACCATTAGCACCAGTCACTTCTATTTGTAATGCCTTTTTGAATGTTTAGTTGCCTGAGCTTCATGCTTAATGAATAAAGTAAATAATAAAGATAATGATAATAATGATGATTATTATCAAAATGACAAAAATATAGTGCAGATGAAAACTGTGCCATAATGGCCTGTTACTACAATTCAGAGCCAGAAAAAAGAGGTTATTTAAAGCGAATTTATGAATTATGGAAAGAACTATATCCAGATTCAAATGTTAGTGAACAACGACTAGCAGATCAAAAGCGATTTATTATACGGAATAAAGTGTTTAGTGAAGTTGAACTTGAGGAAATTCAGGCAAATTGCAAAACCAAAAACACAATATCACAAGCAGAAATAACTGATATTCAAGACACAACTAAAGACATTATAGTAGAACTCCCAGAAGAAGTTCTCGGGGAGGAAATAACACCACCCCCACTAAATGAAAATGGATATATAATAATGCTTGAGTTAATATGAGTTATGTTGGTTGACTGTGGAGGAGATGTACCAAAACTTATCTGTAATTGATTGATACATTTTCTACAGATGTAAAGAAAGATGCTGTACCTGTTTTAAACTAAAATTAAAAAACATTTATTTAAAAAAAAAAGAATTGAAGGATAAGATCATGGAGCATTTTCTGCTTAATGAGGAAAGGCAATGTTTACCATCACTAAAAACTGTGCCTAAGAAAATTTTGGCCCCTATCATGAAAATGGTTAATGCAGTGTTTTCAACAATTGAATCGGGATCCATCTTGGAAATGAACCAATTAATGTACAGTGCAGCTGTAATAGTCACTAATGAACTAGGCATTAAAATCAAAGTACCTAGTCACAAAACAGAAAAAGCATCAAAGCCAAAGTGGAAAATCCGATTAGAACAAAAAGTCAAAAAATTAAGGGCAGATGCTAGTAACTTAAAGAACATGCATGAGCAACGGCTTAAAAACAACAAAACCATAGATCGGCTAATCAGACGATATAGATTGGATACAAGAAACATCAATGAAGCTGTAGAGATTGTAAAACAGCAGATAACAGCAACAGCTAGAAAAATTGAAAGATATGAGGCACGAATCATCCAATATAAACAAAATCAGCAATTTCAATCAGACCGACGGTGTTTTTATCAAAGTCTTAATGTGAATGGTGACACCAAAAGTGAAAAACCAGAAAAGCAGGCCATAGTTGAATTCTGGAAAGAATTGTGGGAAAATGCAAAGGACTACAATAAGAAAGCAAAGTGGATATATGACTTTGAGAAAAGCATTGGCAACAAACAAATGCAAGTATTAGAAATAACAACTGAGATGGTCAAAAATCGAGTAAAAAAGGTAAAGAATTGGACATCACCTGGAAAGGACCAATTACATGGTTTCTGGCTCAAATATCTGACCAGTTTACATGCAATATTGGCCAGGCAACTGAATGAAATTTTACAAAAGGGCCAAATTGATGAATGATTGACAACTGGAAAAACATACTTGATTCAGAAAGATGCAACTAAAGGAACAACACCTGAAAACTACAGACAACATGCTTGCCAACAACCTTCAAATTATTAACAGGCATTATTGCAAATAACATGATGGATTATTTGGAAACAAACAACATCTTGCCAGTAGAGCAAAAAGGCAACAAATGAAGGAGCAGGGGCACAAAAGATCAGCTCCTAATTGATAAAATGATATTAGAAAATTGTAAGAACAGAAAAACGAACTTGAATATGGTCTGGATTGATTACAAAAAGGCATTCAACTCACTGCCACATAGTTGGATCATAAAATGCTTAGAAACAACTGGCATTTACAAAAATATTATATCCTTTACTGAAAAGGCGATGAAACAATGGAGAACTGAGTTGGCAGTAGGGAATGAGATCTACGGAATGGTTAATATAAAGCGAGGAATTTTCCAGGGTGATTCACTTTCACTTCTTCTCTTCATCATCGCAATGATCCCACTATCAGTAATCTTAAAAAAAAAAGAAATTAGGCTACCAAACAGCCAAAGAAGTTGAAAAAATTTCGCATTTACTATATATAGATGATTTGAAACTCTATGGAAAGTCAGAAATAGAAATCCAATCATTGACAAATACAGTCCGAGTATTCAGCATGGAAAAATGCGCCACTGTATCCATAAAAAGAGGCAAAATCACTGCATGTGAGGGAATTGAAATGCCCAATGGCCAACTACCGTAATTAAATGCAATGAAAATGAAGCCTACAAATACTTAGGCATTCTGCAGTTGGATAATATCAAGCATGGAGAAGTAAAAACTATTGTCAGGCGGGAGTACACCAACAGAGTTAGGAAAATTTTGAAATCTAAATTGAATGGTGGAAATACTATCAAGGCCATAAATACCTGGGCAATACCAATTATAAGATACACAGTTGGTATAGTTAACTGGACACAAGCTGATTTGAACATTTTGGACTGAAAAACCAGGAAACTAATGACAATGCACTACAGTTTACATCCATGTGGTGAAAATCAGGTGGCAGAGGATTATTACAAGTGAAGCAAACAGTTGAAGAAGAAAAACATGCACTGGCTGATTATTTAAAAGAAAGTCAAGAACATCTATTAATTGAAGTAAAGAACAAAAATCTACTGAAGGCCCAACAGATGAAACAAGAATACAGAAAAGATGTGATAAAATCAAGAATGGAGAGTTGGCAGAACAAAGCACTGCATGGCCAATTTCTGGAAAAAATAAAAGATAAAGTGGACAGTGAACAAACTTGGTTATGGTTAACAGCAGGTACATTAAAGAAAGAAACAGAGTCACTAATCCTGGCTGCGCAAGAACAAGCTATCCGCACAAATGCCATTAAGGCCAAAATCGAAAAATCCTCTGATGATGCCAAATGCAGACTTTGCAAAGAAGCTGATGAAACTGTTGATCACATACTCAGCTGCTGTAAAAAAATCGCGCAGACTGATTATAAATTGCGGCACAATTCAGTAGCACAAATGATCCATTGGAATTTGTGCAAAAATTATAATATTAAAACAGCAACAAACTGGTGGGAACATCAGCCTGAAAAAGTCACCGAAAATCAAATGGTCAAGATCTTGTGGGATTTTCGCATACAAACAAACAAAATACTGGCGTATAATACACCAGACATCACACTGGTTGAGAAAAATAAGGTCACAATCATAGACATCGCAATACCAGGTGATAGCAGGGTCGCTGAGAAGGAACATGAAAAAATCGCAAAATACCAGGACTTAAAAAATTGAAATTCAACGACTATGGCACAAACCAGCGGTGGTAATTCCAGTGGTAATTGGCACACTGGGTGCTATTCCAAAAGCACTGGAATTACATTTAAAACAGTTAAAAATTGACAAAAACACCATCAGTCAAATGCAAAAAGCCGCACTGCTTGGATCTGCACGCATATTACGAAAATACGTTACGACGTCCTAGGCCCCTGGGTGGGGCCCGACTAGTAACCAATGCCAAATCTGGCGAAACAACTGGCCGCTGTGATACAATTGTATAATAATAATAATAATCACCAGTTTTATAAGAGCTTATAAAGTGGAGATGGAGTAACAACAAATGAAAAGCCTGATAAAGAGAAAGCTCTGAAATTCTGGAAGAATTTGTGGGAAAACAACAAGAAGCACAACAGAAATGCAAAATGGATCAAGCAGGTTGAGAATTTTATTAAAGTGCATAAAATGGAAGATGTGAAAATAACAAAAGAAATGGTTCAGAGGCAGTCAGGAAAAGTGAAGAATTGGAGTGACATACCTGTATCCAAAAAGTCATGGGAGTACAAATTGGAATAAGTCACAAAGAACTGGGAAAACTACATGGCTATGGATGAAATATGTAACAGTGATACCCATTGTCATTGGCACTTGGTACCATGTCCAAGAATCTTACAAAACACATCATAAAATTGCAGCTTCCTGCTATAACACCAGTGGAACTGCAAAAAACTGCGCTACTCGGAACATCATATATTTTAAGAAGGTACTTGGTTGATACCTAGGACACTGGCAGCAAACCCGTATAAACCATCAGTCAATGGTATTTGTGACACATTTTTAAATATTCAGTTGAGTGAGTTTCATGTTTAATGAATAAAAGAGATAATATAAATAAATAGATAATTTTCCTAAAGCAAAACTTTTCACAGCAGACAGATTTACTGACAAAACTTTTCACAGCAGACAGGTTACTGTGCCATTATAAGGAAGGAAAGGAATGCTTTTGATGCATCCCCCTTCCAGCTGGATTTATTCACCAGGCAGGTACGGTAATGCTTCTCTTTTTTATGACAGAAAAGTTCCAGCTCACTGCAAACTGAGATACTAATACTACAGTGGTTGCTATATTAATCTAGGTGGCATGATTCTATCTTTAGCTGCAGAATGAAAATTTGCAATGAACTGCTCATAGTCAAGTCCACAAGAGTGATGAAACTGCTTAACAGGTCTTTTTGAATGAGGTTTGTAATATCAAGTGTTGTTAGATCTCAATGGATGTTTTGGGTGGGTTATTGTTTTGCTCATGGTATTCAGTTTTATGTCTACCCAAATATGTGTTGGTTGCTTCTGTTATCTAAAAATAATAGTCTGTGTACAAGAAAACAAATTAGAATTGAATACTTGTCTGACAGTTTTACTATTTATCCATTAGATTGTTTAGGTAGTCCCAGTGGTAGCTCTTGATGGGAAAGTACTATCAATAAAGAAGCAGCTTTCAATTTTTGAAATTCTTCTAATGGCTCCTGCTTGAATAACTGGTAGATGCAGTGATCAGGAAGCCTTTGTCCAGCTTTTGCAGTCCTAGCTTGGAGTAGTGGGGTTGCCTTTAAACTTGCAAGTTTCAGTCCCTCTCTCCCTCCCCCCTCTCTCTAACACACACACTTTCAAAACCAGATTTTACATGCCATCCTGCTCGGCCAGAACATTTTCCAGCTTTACTTTACTCTTTAGTGCAAAGTTTTAACATGTCAAGTTTTCCTATTCCATTTATGAAGACATTTGTTTCTTATTAAAGGGAAATAACTTGAAATTTCACTCATCTTTAATAAAAAAGAAATAGAGAGCTCTGAAGATAGCA